>NW_024870075.1:43442-82344 GCF_013358625.1 Macadamia integrifolia
TATGGGCTTATCGGACTTCTATTAGAACTCCAACTGGGGCAACTCCGTACTCTTTAGTATATGGGATGGAAGCAGTCCTCCCAGTTGAGCTAAAGGTCCCCTCTCTTAAAATCCTCATGGAGAGTCAGATTCCAAAAGCGGATTGGCTCAATTCAAGGTACGAGGAGTTGAACCTCATTGATGAAAAAAGGATGAAGGCAATGGACAACATGAAGAAGTATCAATTGCTAGTTGCAAGGGCTTTCAACAAGAAAGTCCACCCACATTCCTTGGAAGTTGGAGATTTGGTTTTAAAGGAGTAGAGAGCACCCATTCATGACCCAAGGGGCAAGTTTAGGCTAAACTAAAGTGGCCCTTTTGCGGTGAAGGAAATCCTCCCAAGGAAGGCAATACGCCTTGTAGATCTTGATTGTCAAGAACTGCAGTACCTGACCAACTTAGATTAGCTGAAAAAGTATTATGTTTAGCCTCCCCTTTCCAAAAAAAAAAAAAATGGAATGCAATGAAGGAAAATTGCCTTTAGGATACGTAGGCAGGTTGAAAGTCAAAATCGGGCTCAGTCAATTTTTGCCACACCTCATAGCGGGTTGGACCTAATTTTTCATTTTTAGCTATCCCTTTCCCCTTTCAGATAAATGGGTTCTCACTACTCTTATCATCAGGAGATGATTGTGTCCGATTAAGAACTCTTTCCACCATCTCTCAAATTCGACAGATTCCAAAGAGTTTTCATCTTTAGTCCTCTTTTTAAAATGACTATTTTGATTGACATGATTTCTCCTGTGAACTCGTCATCCTTGCAAATAATTGTCTTGATCTGGCTCGAAGACTCCATCTACCGTTCTCCTATTCGACGGTTCCCAAGAGTTTTCAATAGCCCCTCTTTTAGCTTAACTTTTTCTTTAGTCAGCGTGATCCCTCTCGTGAGGTCGCTATCCAAAGTAGTATCCTTACTCTACCTGTGGCAGAACCATCGGGTTAGTTTCCTTCGGTATGTGTCTTAACATCTGTTTTAGTTTAGGGTTTGGGCCCAGACATGATCACGGTCATCTGAGAGACCAATCTTACATTTTATAAATTGGCTCAAAGGGTTCCTAGCTTTTGCAAATGACAAGAGAAAAAAAATCAGTATACTTTTGGTGGATATGTCATATGATATTTTCCTGTAAGTTGGTCATTTCCTTAACTTACATTTTATGATGTACCCAGGAAATCCGAGTTGTGTTTTGTCACTCCCATTATTATCATGGATGTTGCTTTCCGCCAATGGATGGTAGCAATGAGGGATGAAGACCCTGAAGTCCTTGAAGAAGTGCACCTTTATGCACTCTTTCAGCTCTAGCGCATCAATCCATGTCGTGCTTTGATACATGAGGCATCTCGTTTCTGGATCTGAGAACTTCATGTTTTTCGATTCGGAACTGTGGAAATTTTCCCTACTCGAGAAGAATTTCGAGCTTGTCTTGTTTACAATCATCGGGGAAATATTTTTTGCCCAACACTGTAACCTATTAGCTTAATAGAAATTCGAGAATTTTTCGGTTGGAGTGCTAAAGAGGCGAGGCGATTCATAGCAAATTTTTAGGGTGCGTCGAAGGAATGCTTTCCTTTTCTGCATGATCGCTCGTTCTCTGTTGCATTCCCCCAAGTGTGGAGGCTTATCCATTATCATCAACGTCATCCGACAGTTGAGACAAGGTTGTGACATTATCCCTATTGTTTTGGCAGAGACTTTGAGAAGACTTGATATTATGACAGGCCATCAAAATTTTTGCACCAGTGACTTTAATGGGTGCTTCGCCCTCCTCTAGGTATGGTTAGTCGAGCACCTTCAATTGGTCCAACCTTTGGTTACAGCTCATTTGGAACCATTTCAGTATTTTAAACGAATTCAGACCTTTAACTACCACGATGCAACAAATTGGCCTGAGCAACTGGGAGCCCTCACGGAGCGGAGCATCAGGTGGGAAGTCCATTGGTGGTCAGTTCGGAACCCTATTTTATACACTTTTGGCTGTGACTATGTCAGGTTGTTAGGCATATCCCATACCTCCTTCTACATACCGGCTCGCTTCATGTGTCAATTCGGTTTACCTCAGGGTGCTCTAGGGAATGTGGGTACCGCGCCTATCATAGAGGCTTTGATAGAAGGTCTGGTGAATTCCATTGCCACCTCGTGGAACCACTTGGCTTGCCTAGGTTAAAGTTGTTAAATTGAATATCTTTTGGTGTGGGCAGTGTTTACTGAGGAGTCGTTCCCCACCTTTCTGCTTTTCAAAACTTGTAGTGGCCGTGGCGCCATTTTTTTTTCCTTTCAATGAAAAGACTTCGTCCTTTATGATGATCAATCTACTAGCAACATTCTCCTTTATGAACATATAGGCTTTGTGTGTTTTTACTAATCACTAACCTTCGTATGATGGTGCTCTTTCTAAGCCCCTTGGCTTTCGGATCTAGACCTCTCGTGGATTCGGCATGTGATGGCATCTCGAGCACAATTGCGATCTCTTAAATTCAATGCAGTTGTTTGTTGCTAACTTTGCTAAGCTTCATGTCCTTATTCAGGTATTTGAGATCTAGAATCTCCCAAGTTTTCCTTTTCTAATTCAAATGTAGGTGCACAACCAAAAACATCGTTGGCACCAATTTCGTGAGAATCCTTAGGATCACAACCAAGCACCATTGTTGATCCCAGCTGAGCACCGCTATGCGAGGATGATCACCCATTGCAGAGAATCCCAAGGTTCATAGTTGTGCACGAATGGCAAGGTGGACTATCCGCACCAATTTGTCGAGAATCCTTAGGATCATAGCTGAGCACCGCTATCGATCCCAGCTGAGCACTGTTGCGCGTGGACTATCCACACCAACTTTTTGAGAATCCTTAGGATCATAGCCTAGCACCGTTGTTGATCCCAGCTGAGCCCCGCTGTGACAGGATGATCATCCCCTGCAGAGAATCCCAAGGTTCATAGTCTTGCACGACTGCCAATACGGACTATATGCACCAACTTTTTGAGAGTCCTTAGGATCACAATCGAGCACCGTTGTTGATCTAGCTGAGCACCGCTGTGCGAGGACAATCACCCCTGTAGAGAATCCCAAGGTCCATAGTCTTGCACGACTGCCAATACTGACTATCGGCACCAAACCATAGAGAATCCTAAGGTTCATAGTCATACACGACAACCAAGATGGATAATCATTACCTTGTTGCTGTAATTCTCAGGTTGACAGCCACGGGGCTAGAAAACTCAAATTTTTGGCATCACATAATTTGGGAATCACCTCTATATTAACCAACCGTGACAGGTTTTCAATCATAGTAGCACCCACATGCTACCTGATTTTGCATGTGTTATCGATCGACATTTCCTACCTTTGGTCTTATCGCTCGTTCTGCATTTGCATTTGCATTTGCACCTCCGCCATCCTTGAGCCAGATGTCGGCAGTACATTGCTCCTGGTGACAAAATGGTGTGTTCTTTTCTTTGCCTTTCGACCATTACATAGGTCTCGATCAAAGAGGGGCAATCTGTAGACACCTAATTTTGTCACCCCCCGACGATGTGACACAAGAAGAATTACATGTTGGACATTTTAGACTTGTAGAATTTTTGAACTTAGAGTAGAAAATGACCATTTTTTTCTGATAAACTTTCAAGAGAAAATCTTTTCAAAAATTAGAATTTGATGTTGTGGATTATTGTTGTTTGTCCCTTCAAGTTGGACATTACACTTTGATGCGAGAACTATGCGAATCGACGCTCTATTCTCTCTTTCATTATATGATCTGGGTCCCTACTTTATGCATATTTTTATAAAGGTTCTCGTTCAAGACCACAATCGTGTCTCACATCATTGGATAGTTCTCGGACTGAGCTTTCTAACGACATATTACACGTCGAATTCTAACTAACGGTTTGAAAGATATGACCCCCGAAGTTGACTCCAAAGTTCGGTATCAGATTCCATTCCAAGCAACCAAAGAGTGCCACATGGCGCCCAAACCCCTTTGTCCAAAAGTAAGCTTTTTTGGACAATTCTCTCTAGTTTTTTAGTCCCACATAAAAAATAAGAGATAATTGTCTCAAGTCCCAAGGCTATAAGTATAGCCCTTCCTCTCTTCCAAAAGAGAGGTGAAAAAATTGAGAATTTGGGAGAGAGGATTGGCCCATCAAGGTTTTTGCTAACTTCTTCCCTCTAAAATCAAATATTCTCCAAGTCTAAAAGTTTAACACAATAATCCTTCCTTGAGCCGGGAGATCTAGTCCGGTTTGATTTGATTTGGGGCTTGAAGCATAAGGGTTATCTCCCCTTGTTTCTTGATTAAATCCGGGTTTATGGTATTTTTCTTCTCCTAATTGTAATTTAGAACTAGTTTATTTAATTTAATAGATTAGGTTCTAATTTATTAATGATTGGTTCATTTAGATTAATTAGGTTTAATTAGTTTCAATTTGGTTTAATATGGTTTATTAGATGTAACCCGATTCAATTAGGTGTATTTAGGTCTTTTGGTTCAATTAAATATGATTTTTGTTTAATTGGTTTAATTATGTTCATTTTAGTTTTATCCGGTTCAATTAGATGTAATTAGGTTCATTCAGACTTAATTATTTTTTTTGGTTTGTTTTAATTTAAATTGATTTTGAATTTACATTTGGCTTTTTGATTCTACTTAATTGTTAATTGTTTTATCCTTTAGATCTAGGCCCTTGGATTAGGATCCAAGAACTGTAATCCTTTCTCCCTTTTCTTTATCTCTTCTTCCTTTCTTCTCCAACCACTTCTCTTGCCATGGTTGATCCGTTTCCATCTTCTCAACTCTTCCTAAACTTTCTTCCCCATTGCTGAAACCTCAGACCTGCAACTACTTCTTCTTCTTCTTCTTATCCTTCTCTTCTGTTCCTTGCTGTTGAATTCATAAACCTGCAACTACTTATTCTTCTCCTTCTGCTGAATCCATAAACCTGCAACTACTTTTTCTTCTCCTTCCCTTCTTCTTGGCTGCCACCTCCCACTTCTTCTTCCAAACCTACAACCCTTTTCCTTCTTTTTCTTCTTCTTCTTCTTCTCTTCTCTTCTCTTCTCTTCTCTTTTACCATGGCCGAATCCTCTCCACCCCCTTCTCCTTCCTTTCTTTTTTCCTTAACCGAACCTGAACCCATCTTCTCCGCCTTTTTCTTTCTACTGAAACTCTCCGAACCTTCCTCCTCTCTTGTAACTTATTCCATCTCTTCCAACAACCACCATTCATCTACCTCCCATCTTCTTCTTCTTTTCCTTGTTGAACCCCAACTCTAGCTACCAACTCTTCTTCTCCTCCCTCCTCTTCTTCTCCTTCCCTTCTCTATGGCCGAAACCTGCAAATTCTTCTCCTTCACCCATTCTTCTTCTTCTCTTCTTTTTCCCTGCTGCTGCAACTGCTAACCAGTCCCACCGAACTGAAACCTGCAACTTCTTTCTCTTCTTCTTCTTCTTCTTTTTTTCTCTTCTTTTTCCTTGCTGCTACAACTGCTAACCAGTCCCACCGAACCTCCTTTCTCTTCTTCTTCTTCTTCTTTTTCACTTCTTTTTCCCTGCTGCTGCAACTGCTAACTAGCAGCCGCCGAACCTCCCTTCTCTTTCTTCTTATACTTCTTCTCCTTAACTGAGCCCAGCCGCCCCACACAACTCCCTCTCCATCGTTTGTTTTTTTATGGCTCCATATCTTTTTTTTTTCTCTCTCTTTCAATCAAAAACCGAACAATCCCTCTGCATTTTTTTTTGTTTTTCTCCATCATAGTCTTAATTGTTCACTGTGGATTAAATAATTTTGATAAGTTAGTCCGTTTTATGTTTTCTTTTCTCTCTTAATAATATATGGAATGTAGTTTAGGACGTAGACTAGTATGGGTGTGGTTGGCACCTCAAACCGGCCCGTAGCATTAGGACGAATTTGGGGAATGGGTTTGTGTTATAATTTCTTATTTTTTAGGGCTTTTCACCCTCTTTCTTAATGTGCAATAAAAAAATCAGATCTTGTTTAAAATAGTGCAATTAGTATACTTGTATTCCAATTCATCCAACTTTCCCTTCTTTTAGCTTGTTTAGCTTTCTTTAATCATTCCATTTAGTTTCTTTGATTAGTTTTATTACTTAAGCTCATATATCATTTTTCACTAGTGTTTTTCTTTATCGTAATTAGTTGTTTTAATTATTTAATGGGTTCAATTGATATAACATTTAGACTCTAACATAATATAGGTATAGCATAAAATAGTCATTAGAAATATTTAATTTAGAAGATAATTTGCATTGCATTTATTTAGTTAAAAGATTCTCTTCTCCTTAGCTTAACTAGGGTTTTGAAAAATGTTTAACTCATCTTAGATTAGCTTAAGGTAAACATAATTAGTGCAATTAGGTTTCATAATTAATTTAATTAAACTTTAGGTTTAGTTTAATCATCCTATACTAGATTAGGTAGATTAGTAAAAATACATTCATTTAATGTAATTAATCCATTTCATTTTTTTTATAAATTAATTAGGTCTCATTTAGTTTATAAATCTTTTTACCAATTAGATAAAGTAGGATTGCAATAATTTATTTCACAAATTACCAGGGATTGGGATTAATCATTTTAATTAATTCAAGTTGGGATTTCATAAATTCATTAATCATCCATCTAGGTTAGGCTCAATTAATTAAGTTAGTTTAATTTAGGGTTTTTAATTTTTTTTTTATTTTACGTAATTATTTCATTATTTGTATCATAACCTAGCTAGCATAATTTAGACACTTGGTTTATGGTTTTCGCATGTCATGCTTAGATACCTAGTTTGGGGTTTTCAGTGACCTAGATTTAGGACTAGTTAGTATGGTACAAATAAACTTTGGTCAAATAAAAGGAGACCAGCCTTAGGGTCGGGCAGATTGGGTGCCTAACACCTTCCTAGTCTGTCACTTAACACTTGTCCATAATCTTGGTGCAAACTAGCCTTATCCATCAGAGTCATTGGTCTCTCTCCCTTGATTGGGGGAGATATTTATAGGTCCTAGACCCTTTCTAGTTGGCGACTCCCTTTTACCCATAACGTGTATCTCTCCCTTGGCATTTAATGACCAGGGGATACTATCTCATCTCATTAGGTTGAACCCTAGCGTGTGTATGCGTGCTACGTGTCATATCGCGATCCTGACGGAGGATACCTCCACCCTTTGGTAGGAGAGATTGTAAGAAACACTTTCTCCCCCACTTGGAATTCAATATCTTTTCTGTTGTTGTCTGCACAGCTCTTTTGGCAATATTTGGCTGCTTTAATCCTCTCCCGAATGACATCAACCTTGTCACATGTCATCTGTATCATTTCCGGTCCTAGCATCTAGCGCTCACCTACTTCATCCCAATATAGGGGCGTTCTGTACTTCCTGCCATATAGTGCCTCATATGGAACCATTCCAATTGTAGCTTGATAGCTATTGTTATAAGAAAACTCCATAATAGGTATGTATTCTTCTCAACTACCACTCATTTCCATTACACAAGCCCTGAGCATGTCTTTTAGTACTTGTATAGTTCGTTCTGATTGCCGATCGGTCTGTGCGTGGAAGGCATTACTCAGATTCACTTGTGCCCCAAGGCATACTAGAGACTCTTCCAAAATCTAAATGTGAACCTTGGGTCTCTATCTGACATAATGCTCACTAGCACTCTATGAAAATGGACTATGTTAACCATATAAAGTTTGTGCTAGCTTGTCCATAGAATAATTGGTTCTGATTGGAATGAAATGAGTAGTCTTGGTAAGCCTATCAACTACCACCCAGATTGCATCCATCCCCTTAGGTGTATGGGATAGCCTTATGACAAAGTCCATGGTGATCCTGTCCTATTTCCACTCCGATACGGGGAGTGGTTGAAGAGTGCCATATGGCTG
Organism: Macadamia integrifolia; assembly: GCF_013358625.1. Lineage (NCBI taxonomy): Eukaryota > Viridiplantae > Streptophyta > Magnoliopsida > Proteales > Proteaceae > Macadamia > Macadamia integrifolia. The sequence goes on from NW_024870075.1 coordinate 51,368, forward strand.
ATGTCGTTCCACCTTGACCTTCTGACACACGAGACATTGTGCCACATACAAGGCTATAGTAGTTTTCATTACTGGCCACCAATAGTTTTGTTTAAGATCTTTGTATATCTTCATACTTCCGGGATGGAGTGAGTATTCAGAACTGTGTGCCTCCTTCACTATCTTGTCCTGTATTTCCATGTCGTCAAGCACACACAACCAACCTCAAAACAGTAATGCCCCATCATTGGCTATTGTGAAGTTAGGGTATTTCATTGTCTGCTCCTAAATTTTTTTTCTAATCCTTTACAGCTCAGGATCCAAAGATTGCCTGATGGACGGATGTACTTATAAGGTTGTCAGGGATATGGTTAACTTCTTAACATCATCTAGCTGATGCTTGAGCTCCAAGGTTGCTCCCTCATATAAAAGGATTTCATCTATCAGTACCACCTCTTGTATAAGCTATAGACTAATAGCTAAGTACGAAAGTGATACAGTCTGAGCCTTCTGACTTAGAGCTTCTGCCACCACATTAGCTTTGCCGAGGTGATACTGAATGTCAAAATCGTAGTCCTTCATAAGTTCAAGCCATCTTCTCTGTCTCATATTCAAATCTCTTTGGGTGAAGAAGTACTTAAGACTTTTGTGATCACTGTATATCTCGCACTTCTCCCCATACAGATAATGGCGCCAGATCTTCAAAGCACAGATGACTACCGTAGTTTTAAATCATGAGTGGGGTAGTTCTTCTCATAATCCTTAAGTTTCCTAGACGCAAATGCTACCACTTTGTCATGTTGCATGAGAACACTATCCAACCCGATCTTGGAAGCATCGGTATAAACTATCATCCCACCTATACCATTTGGAATGGTCAATACAGGAGCTGACACTAACCGCCTCTTCAATTCTTGGAAGCTGTTTTCACATTCTTCTCACCAATCAAACTTCACACCCTTCCTGGTCAACTTAGTCATCTGCATAAAAATCTGAGAAAAATTCTGAATGAAGCGTCGGTAGTAACCTGCTAAGCCCAAGAAGCTTCTAATTTCTGTTACATTCTTGGGTGTCTCCTACTCTACTATAGCCTTCACTTTATCCGGGTCCACTTCAATGTCATTCTCAGACACCACGTGTCCTAGGAATCCAATTGCTTGAGCCAAAACTCACATTTGCTGAACTTGGCATATAATTGCTATTCTCTTAGTCTTTGTAATACCATTCTCAAGTGTCTTGCATGCTTTTCTTCAGACTTCGAGTAAATTAATATGTCATCGATAAAAATAATAACCCACTTATCAAGGACATCATAAAATATTTAGTTCATTAAATCCATGTAAGCAGCCGGTGCATTGGTTAACCCGAAAGATAGCACTAGGAATTTATAATGACCATACCGAGTTCTAAATCTATCTTTGGTATGTCATAGCCCTTTATCTTAAGCTAGTAATAACCCGATCTGAGATCAATCTTCGAAAACACCTTGGCACCTTGCAGTTGATCAAATAGGTCATCAATGTGTGGCAACGAATACTAGTTCTTGATGGTTAACTTGTTCAATTCTTGGTAGTTGATCCACGTACACAAACTACCATCCTTCTTCTTAACAAATAAAACTGGTGCACCCGAAGAAGAGACACTTGGGTGTATAAACCCATTTTTTAGTAAATCTTGCAACTCTGTCTGTAGTTCCTTTAACTCGGTTAATGCCATTCTATATGTAGCTTTAGACATTGGGGTAGCTCCAGGAATTAAATCAATGGCAAACTTCAGCTCTCTGTTAGGCGGTAGCTGGGTTAGTTCATCTGAAAAGACATCAGAGAATTCCTTGACAACCTCCAATCTCTCTAGCAGCGTAACCTTTGCATCCACATCTAGTCTTGATGCTAGGTAGCCCTAAAATCCACTCTCCAGTAATTTAACCACCTGTAAAGTAGAGATAATAGTCTTTCTAGGTCGCTTTACCCTTTTAGCTTGATATATAAGCTCTTCTCCTTCATCATTTATCACCTTATTTCTCGATGCACATCACATTTTCTTGATAAGCAAACAGCCAGTCCATGCCCAATATGACATCAAAATTTTGCATATTAAATTTGATAAGCTAGGCATCCAGCTTCCTTCCACTAATCTCAACTGAACATGGCCCACATACTTCCTTCAACTGTTCCACCGTGCCTATAAGCGTGCTAACAATTAACTTGCATTCCAAAGCCTTGGATGGCACATCAAGCTTCCTAGTAAATATCTTAGACACAAATGAATGCGAAGCTCCAAAATCAAATAAGACATATGTTGGTATACTTGACATAGATACGACACTTAGCATCGCATTGCATATAAGTATAACGTACTACTCAAAATTTGTCACAAAATATCTTAATTAAAGTATACTTGCTACTACTTCTATGCTGGCCTCAGCCTCCTCAGTTGATAAGGTGTACATCCTTCCTTGAGGCTAGATCCCCTGGGTTAATGCAGGTCTATAGATAGGGGGCTGATTTGGTGGGGCAACTGATTTGTACCGACAATCCTTGGTGAGATGCCCGTACAAGTGACAGTTATAACATCGGTTCTGGGATGCCTGAACTAGAGTGAGGGCTCTCTGCACTGATCCTGGTACAATCGAAGGACAAGGTGGTCTCTGGGCTGTAGGCACCGTACTAGTGTTTGGACAAAAAGATGTAGTGCCCGGTCGAGAAAGATAACTCGATGGCCTATAGGGCTGCCTGTAAGAGGGACCATAACTATATGACCAACGGAAGTTCTTGCTCGAGCCACCCAAATCAAAAAATGGGTTTGCCCTCTTCCAAAGTCCTGGTGTAAGGGATGGCTCTCCCTTCTGTTTGTCCTCAATTGCCTTAGCTTTTTACACAATCTGAGCATAATCAGTTAGTTCTAATGCCTCTAGCATTGTACCAATAGATATCTTCAAACCCTTCAGAAACTTCTTGGCTTTTCCTCGGCTGTCTTCATATAGCGAGGATCAAAATAAAAGAAGCACTCAAACTGTTTTTGATAATCTAAAACAGTCTTGCTTCCTTAGGTTAATGCCATAAATTTTGCTTCTTTACGGTCTCTGAAGCTTCGAGGATAGTAATTTGACAAGAATAATTCCTTGAATTGCTCCCATGTAGGTTTTGGATGAGTTGCTATCAAAATAGGCTTAGAAGCTTTCCACCATGAATAGCTTCATTTTTAAGTTGCAATCCCGCACAGATGAGCTTTTGTGCCTCTGTGCAGTCTACAATATCAAATATCTTGTCCAGCTCTTGGATCCATCGATCCGGGTCCAATGGATCATTACCCACCTTGGTGAAGATGGGTGGCATGTATTTCTTAGAAGACTCAACCACCTTATGCGTACAGGTAGCTGCTGGGTGATAAGGTGGATAGGCCAGATAGTATGGTTAAGGTGGAAGCAACATGAATGGAGGAGTGCCAAATGGTGGAACCAGTGGGGTACCTCCTGGTTGACCTTGTGGTGTAACCCCAGGTGGTGTTCCTCTCGATTGTACCCCAACACCTGACTCCACGGGAGGGTCCTGTGAAATAACCACTCTAGGATGCTGATCTGGCTGAGTAGGGTTCAAATACTGTTGCATAGCAGTCATAAAAGTTTGTTGCTGTTGGAGCAACTGCTGCCAAAATTCCTCTTGCAACTGTTGAATGAGTGTCGTAATATCACTTAGAGTGATGATAGGTGGGGGACCTAGAATCTTGTTCCCAGGTGGGTTACCTTGAACTTCTTCTGGTTCAAGGTTCACTTGTGGTGGTGGGTGTGAGGATTTCCCCACGGATCAAGGTCAACGGTGATTTGGTGGTCGACCAATGGGACAGGGACCACGAGGGGTACCTCAATCATTGCTACTGGATCTGGTGCGTACTATAGTGTTTTGTACCTAGATTATACCAAAATGTAAACATTGATTAAGTGCCATAGCATTCACATATATGCTTATAACCAATTGCACTTTGTATCACAGGTTACATTGTTGCACCACACCACATGGCCTTATGCACCCGTATTTAATTACCAAGAGATAGATCGATCACACAAAGATGCCTAATTATGCGGCAAAACACTCACATTGGCACCTAATTGGGGCCCACTAGGCATGGAATACACAAAACCCAAACACAGGGTGATCTAGCCTTGAAACCCAAACCGGCGGGCTGAACCGGTGGGCAAGGCTAGGTTGGGGCCCGCCGGTCGCGACTGAGGCAACTTAAAAAGGGTTTTAAAACCCTTATTCTTCCCCTTTCTCATTTCTTCTCTCCAAGACTTAGAGCAAGGGTGATTTGAGGGACCTAACAGATGCTTCAACTTGCGATTCCGCTCAATGATTCTTAAGTTTTAGAAGATCAATCATCCTCCCATTCACAAGTAAGTTCCCTTTCCCCATTTTCTCTTTGAGAACTAGGTTTTTGGTGTTCTTTTGCTATAGAAACCTTAAAATCTCGATATATATACTTCATTTATTCTGTAGAATGTTTGTTCTTTGATAATGTGATGACTCATTTGTGATTTCTATTGCTTGTTGGCCTTGCTTGAACAATTTATAGAGAGAGGATCTCAATTTTGCCCTAATTTCTTTGTTTTGGGGTTTTCCCTCCATTTCTTTTATTTTCTTATAAATTGATGGCTCAAATGAGACTCTTCGCTCTCAATGCACACATACATTAGTAGAAAAGTCATTTCCATTCATGTGTGCATAGGTTTTACCTCTTTTGATATGAGATTACTCTCTTTTGGGTTGAAATTCTTTGAAAATTGAGGGTTTTCCTCATTTCTTCTCTTGTCCTTATGAATGAAAGATACAACTATGTCCATCCTCTATCAATTAGTAGTGAAGTAGCTTTAAGATAATTTCTTTTGCAAGCATACATTGATTTTCCACCATGATTGAATCAATTTCACTCATGTAATACCCCCAGTTTCCCTCAAGTTATTGTTTTGCGGTTTTCATCCCTTTTTCTCCAATTTATTGAAATTCTTTGTTATGATTTTGTTCTTTGCTTCCTATTTTAACTACATTTAGGTATTGAGAAGGTCTTCATTCTCATTTACTTCCTTCTTAATCTATTTGATAGGCAACCTTGCCTCGTTTATCATTACCACATGTTCATTCATTTCCTCTAAAATTTACCACTTCACGCCAATGTATTTTGTTAATGACAATTGCACCTTGGGTTTTTCATTCATTTCACTTCTCATAGTGCTCCATCCACCCCCCTTTTTATACTACTCCTTATTACCTTCATTTCATACCTTTGTTTATTTGCACTTACCTATCTCCTTGAAATTTTCAGGATGTCTTCACGAAGAGGCAAGGAGGCAACTTCCTCATCTAAGAGAAGAAAGACAACTACCTCCAGGGGAAAAACACAGCCCCAAGTTCTTCTTCGCGAGCCCGACCTAGGGGGGATGCTCCTATTGATCCAGAAGATTTTGATGAGAGGTTATTCCATAGTCTAAAGGCGGCTGTTGCTTGGCCAATCTTTTCTAGAAAGTCAGTCATGATGGAGAAAACAGTGGTGGTGCGAGATTTTGATGGTTTTCAGATGCTGGATAAGTTTAAAGTATTGGGTTGGCAATCTATGCTTGACCCCCGCCGACCCTACTATGAGGATCTAGTTTGGTATTTTTACTGCAACTTGGAGGTATCATTTAAGAATGGAGAGTACTCCCTTACTAGCATAGTAAAGGGAGTAAACATTATATTGACTGTGAATTTGTTGGCGGGGATCCTGGTTATATCCGTGGAGGGTACCCACTTCTATAATGCCTTGAGGATAAAGGCTGTGGGCCTAAATTTGAGTTCGAAGATGCAGGAGGATATCTATGAGGTCATCAGTGGCCGCAGAGTGCATCCCTTTTCTGAGATAGCCTACACTCCAAAAGCCTAGGTATTTACACACTTGGCTCAGTTCAACCTGCTCCCCATAGTGGGTCACAAAATCCAAGTTAACTTCATAGCGGCGTACCTGGCTTACTATATCTTCATGGCCTTGGCGGAGGGTGCCTCGGGTCTATGCCTCCCATATATCATGTTGAAGACCATGGAATACCATACAACACATCCCAATGACTTAGGATTCCCATATGGTAGGTCCCTCACCAAAATCTTTAAGTACTTCCAGGTGGACTTGAGGGGCGAGGAAGGAAAGTTTCCCATGGATAGGTTCACCAAGGAGAACTTACGTAGGATGGGTCTGCAAAATCATATGGGTGAACCTCAAGGGGTAAGAGGCCAAGGAGCAGAGGGTATGGAAGGTGGGAGTGACAATGAGGAGGATGAGGACTACATCCCTCATCCTGATGAGGGGGACATAGATGATGAGAAGTATGTTCCTTATTTTGATGAGGAGATCCTCGAGAAGAAGCCTCTAGAGACTAGGGCCACAAATCCACAGTTCAAAGCTCCATCATCTTCAGGTGGAGCTTTTGATTTTCAAATCCTGATAGACAACATGAGAGCCCTAAAAGATGGGCAAGATCAGATTCTAAGACGTTTGGATGAGAGTGCCACAAGAGAGAGGGCACTTCAGGACAGGCAGGCCAAGATCCTAAAGAGGATGGAGGAGAGTACAACAGGTGAGTTGGCAATGCAGCATAGGTTTGGGAAGCTGGAGGCTAACTTCCAAGCCCTAACTAAGGACTTGGATAAGGTCTCCAATGGAATTGTAGCTGATTTTTTTTGGGTAAAAAAGGAGGTTACGTTGACTAACAATAGATTTGACTATTATGATCGACGCCTCCATATTAACTCATGGCCTAAAGGTGGGGAGACGTTAACTGTTGACGCTGATGATTGATAGAGTAGTGGACTTGCCTATTTTGACATTCTCTTTCTTTCTAACTTATCCTCTGCTTTTCTTTATTTATCTATGTGGTGATTATGTATATATGGTGGGTTGGCACATTTTGATACATTTCTATAGTTTGGACTTGGTGATGTGTTTAGAATGATATTTGTTATCTTTTGAATAGTTTGTTTTGTTTTAATTAATTTGTTGTAATTTAGCAGTGACTATGTCGGTCACCACATTTTGTTTATTATATTTATATTTATAGTCTATCAGGTGGTAAACTTTGTAATTTTTTGTATTCTAATTATAGTGCCGTTATGCTGCTGAAATTTTGTTAAAATTAGCAATCAATGGTTTATGGAATCGACCAATTGGCCCTTTATTAATTTGATTAGGTTCTACTCTCGTGCATGCAATGGAATGCAAGAATTTAAAATTTTCTATCTTATTACTAATTTTAATTCTTTAAAGCTTTTATATTTACCCAACCCCGGGTCCTATTATAAAATTCTATAGGGATTTATTATACGTCCCGTGAGCGGGTAGAGCATCACGCTCTGATACCACCATTGTCACTCCCCGTTCTCACAGAACCGGACTGGCGACCGAGTTAACTCCTATTAAGCCAAAACCTGCCAAGATCATCTAATGCAGTAACCACAACAAAGCATACACTCAACTAAAGAAAGTAAAATCTGTATTTCAGCAGAAGTCTTATATGTATATACCTATAAATACCCCAATACTTTTGATACCCAAATTGTGTTACTTAGTACATTTACATGTGGGCCCATAGGAATGATATAATAAGAAATACAATTTAAATATCTAGAGCACAAAAGAGGTAACATAATAAAGAATAAAAAAGAATCAGGTTGGGTATCACTGTTACTGTCTTGCAACACAGCTCTCAAATGGGCACTCAGGACCATGCCCAAGATCTTCAAGGATCCACCAGTCCTCAGTTGAAAATTCTATAGTGGGACCTGGCTCTAGCTCTTTATCCGAAAAACCTACAAGATTATCTAAAAATGATGTGCACCTGGGATGAGCTCACTAGCCCAGTAAGTGAAAAGAAAGACTAAGCAAGCATTCGTAATACAAATGAACCTATATGCATGTAAGTCCATTTTTATTATCCTAAATCACCTAAGCAACATTTCTAAGTCATAGATTATGTGCTACTCACAACCACAGTGCGTGTATGCCTTGGGTATGAGTCGTGAACCCTATCCCGTGATATGCCTATAGGGTTGTCGGAGAAGGACAGTCATGAGTACCTGAAAAAGTGAATTATTGTTCCTCAGAGACATTAAAGTAAATGACATTAATGTAAATTGGGCCTTGCCCTGCATTAAAGTAAATGACATTAAAATAAATGCAGTACGATTGGCCCTCTGATTATATCACCAAAGTTACCGACTGTCCTAGTGATCAGCCGAGCGTACTTCTAATCGTCACCGTTGGTACACAACCTCGGGCTTCCCCCTAGTGATATACCCAACACCTAAACCCCTGCTGGGAAGGGTCGTAGCACTGGAAAATGTCATTCCTAACCATATGCTTCTCTATGAGATAGTATAACTGTTTAGGGCCACCGCATCTCATTCCGTGGGCCACCAATGCATTCATTTTTAAGTCAGCTGTGGCATCTAGTCTAGTAATGCATCATATTCAATAATTTAAAATCATTCATCTCATAACTCATAGCAAGAATAAACATTTAACAATTAAATATTACAACATAACAAATTATAGATGAATTTCATAATGCACAAGACAATGCATGCAAATGGCATTTGAGGATGGCTAGTCTATATACATTAATAAAGTGATGACATGGTTAGTCTACATCAATTATGGAATGATGCAAAAACAATCTAAAAATAAAGTCAACTTCCACTTTCCACTTACTTGTTATGTACAATATTCACCATCGTTACGAGGGAGATCTGGCATGCTGTGACACGAGTTTCTGGTAAAACCTATCATAAATAGGTCGAGTTTTGTATATCTCTACTTTAGGATCATAACCAATAACTATGATTGTATCAATGCGTTTAAAATCACTATAAGAGGTTGCCCGTCAAATTTCGGCCCTACCGGAATCCGATAGGCCTCACTGGTTGGTCAATCAGCAGGCCACATGCCCGCCTGTTGACCCAGCTACTCTGTCTAGACCTGTGGGCCCCTACCCTAGCCACCAATCTAGCCCGTCGATCAGACCAGAAGCCCAGTCGTGACTGGGGGCCCTTGATTGGTGGGTCCGACACCTACTAGTGCCGCCCATCAGTCTATAGCGGGTTTCTGCTATTCACTTTCACTCTTTATCCCATCTTGGGAAAACTACAAGGGGTTGATTCGATCACATTTTTCACACATCTAAAGTCCCATGTTGTGATTCTAACCTAGATCTAAAGTCAATTAAAAGTTTTTAAGTACCGATCTTACCTCTTTGTTCAGGAACACCTTCAAAACTCCAAATCTCTTCTTCAACTCAAGAAATCATCAAATGCTTTTCAAATCTTACGATTTCTTTCTCTAAAACCTTCAAAATCAACATGTAGGTCTTCCATTAGACCTTAGATTCATCTTCTCAAGTGGGATTAACAAGATCTAAAGGATTTCAACCCAAATCAAAGGGTTTCACTTAGGGTTTCTTGAGGGTTTAAGAAATGTAGCATTCACTCACCTCAAATCATAGATCTCAAGACAAAGGTCACTTTTCTAGTGCCAGAATGGAAAGATCTAACCTCGATGTCACACCATGAGCATATCTTCCTCTTTTTCTTCCTTTTCCTTGCTTCTTCTTCCCTTTTCTTTCTTTCTTTTCTACTCTTCTCACTCACCTTCTAAAGCGTTAAATGAGGAAAAAGAAAAGTTATAATGCTATTTATACTTGGGTTAAAATATCTAATGACCAGACTGGTAAGTCACATTGGGGGGGTCAAACCCACCTATGACCACCCACCAATCGGTCGAAACTTAGCTGAGTAATTGGGATTGCAAAGGGACTCGGTTCCCGACACATATTTCACTCCCAATATATGATTTAAAAATATGTACTCTTTATAACATATGGCTACGTACCTTTATTGTCTATACATGGCCTTGAGAAATTTCAATTCCATTTGATTGGTTATACTTTCCAGATCGAAATGGATATGTCATCTTTTCCAAAGATGCTGCAGTTCAAACAAAAGGCTCTTCCCCATCCTCAGCTGCTACGATGGGTAGATTGGTTCTCTAAATGATCATTCACAGTTAAGCATCTTAAAGGCACCAATAATATTCTGGATGATTTTCACTCTCGACCTACCAAACTTCCTCTTTCACCTATACTACCCTTAGTCTTTACCCTCACCCTTGGTGAAAGCTCTCAAAGCTCTCACTCTTAACCTACCATTTTTCCCGTCCATGCCTTACTCCCAAAATTGTTCTAATCCATCCTAATCTGAACCATTATCTCCTACAGTCAAGACCAGTACAAATGCATTTTTCAGTTCTTGTTTATCACTATGGCCTTTAATATGACTGGGTTAAATGCCATCCAGATTTTCCTTTCCTTACCATCTTTACCATTGATTCCTTATTCATCTTTGAAAAGGAATTCTATGTTTTCTTTTGGCATCTGTTAACTATAAATAAAATAGCTGTCTATTTTTTTATACCGATCCTCACCCATTATCTTAACCGATACCGAGATGACAGACTCTTCTCCCATTACTTAGAAAACCTCCTATTGCTTTTCAAATCTGATAGTGACTGGTCAAATATCCTTGCCTCCTACCCATCCGATGCCAACTACATCACCATCCTTCTCCATCAGCCAGCCTATGACCCACATCATGGTTGTTACAATATTGTTCAGTACAATCCTACGGCTAAAATACTCTTTACATCAGCCACTGATCCTTTTGACAACAGGACAGAGGAACCTGAACAGTGGTGCCAATTACCCCATGCCATATGTGCCTTCAACAACATTGATGACCAGTCAGTTCCACAAGAACTTTTACACTCCACTAAAACTGCATGGGACATCCCCACTATTGCCGGTCTGCCATCCATCACACATTTCATGCAGCAATATGAAGAGTTTCTGGAGAATCAGATGGTCCGATCACTAGCAAACCATGTGATTGATACCTCAGACTACTACTCCTCAGACTAGTATAGGGTTGCTTTATGTATGTGGCTTGCTTTAGTTTATTTATGTATGTGGCTTACTTTAGTTGCTTTTTACATGTTGATCCGTTTCCTGTGCGAATTTAAGAGAATGTAAATTCCAAAGGAGTCTATATAAGGGTAGCCTCCCTTACATTGTGGGATGTCGGAGTTCTACTCTTAGAGTCTGAACTTACTTATCTTAGATTTGAGTTCTACTCATGGAGTCTATACTTGCTTATATTTTACTTATCTTATATTTGGTTGCTTATATTTTGCTTATCTTATATTTGTATCAGAGCCATGTTCCGAGCCTAAAGGTCTTCTTCTCCAAGGAGGTTTCAACATTCAACAAGTGAGTATCTAGCAAGGTCAGGTGGCCTGAGAAGACGAGAACATTTTTCTCGTGTCCAATATTCTGCAGTTGTAAGCAAAGGCCTTGAGGTCCGGTGAGCTTTTGCCAAAAGGGTGGCATGTGTGCTCTTTTATCTCGGCAAATCGGCTGACAATTACAAGATATTGTGTAGATCACCTCGGTAGACACCTTTAGGTGCCATTCATTTGAAATCCTAGTACTACTATTTGCATGATACTCTCCAAGGAGGAGACCACTCCATTGCATTACATATGTCATCACTACCAGTTCCTATTCTCTCATCCCCTAGACCTTCTAATTCATCTTCCTCTTCTAACGAACTATTACCTTTATGTTCAAGTAATGCTTCAAATGTTGATTACTTGAATGAGATCCAGTACTTGCCTGAAGACCGACAAATCCACCCTATAAATTATCCCATTATTAATCCTTATACTATTTTCCCCAAGAACCCTGGTATAGCCAAGAAAAAGATCACTAGAATCTTTTCACCCAGAAAGGCCCCCATTGCTATAGAATTGGTTCAGGCATCTCGTTATGAGCAATGCATTATTCCAGCTACTTCCCAAGAGAAATTTCTTACTCTTGAACTTCCTACAGACCTTCCTGCTACTACAATGGCCTAAGGATATACACACCTCCATTTTGGTGCCATCTGGCTAGCCCTTACTTTTCATGGAAGAAAAGGTCTTCCTGTTGTAATAAGACTTGACCTTTTGGATAGTCGTTTTGAGAAGTTTGAACATGTTGTTATCACAGATATTCACTATTTTCCCCAATTACAACATCCCTCTTTGTGATCCACACCTTCTCGACACACTGCAACTCCAAGTTTAGATCAAAGGTGCTTCACAAATACTTGATTCAAAGGCAGCTACTCTACATTACCAAATGGTTTACAGGCTGCAAAATCATGCTTTTGATCTTACAACAGGGCATTCTTCAGATGTGTTGTTCATTAATGTGCATTCTCAACAGGTCCCAAATGTCACATATATTCCTAGACAAATCCCTCGTTCTGACTTGGTGAAAATATTACCTGAAGCCTGGCTTACCACATATGAACAAAGAATCATGGCCCAAAATCAACCCCAGACTCAACCCCTTATGTCCACAGACCCTACTTTCTCAAGGAGGCCTAATGGTCAAATTGAGATTTGTTTTCCTCCTGTAGCAGCTCTTTTGCCTATACTTCCACAACAGTAAATTTCATCTGAGCTACTTGTAGTGCCTATAGCTGCTTATTTGGAGATAGGATATCCCATTTATGAGTTCCAAGACTCAACTGGCCACAAATGGTTTGATGTTTGTAATTGTCCTTCCTGTTCATCAGAAGAAAGTGAAGATGATGAGTAGTATAGCAAATCTAAGAGACGTAAAAAGCAAGGTTCTCAACAATGCCTCAAAGATCATTATGAAAAAGGAGATCCTTATGTTAGCCCTCTTGGTGAAGATGGTGGAGAATATTAATATTTGGTTGAATTTGGTAGCCCATCCTCCCAATTGTCTGAACCTCTATCTTGTCAGATGATTTGGCCACCAGCCTCTACGCTGCCTTCTTCAGCCTCTGCATCCAGTTCCTCTACAATTCAAAATGAGTTTCCATCAACTATGGATTTTGAAGATGCTAAACACAATCAATATCAATGGAAGATTTAGTCCAGAATAATCCAACCAAATGGACAGTTCTCTCCTCTTTCTCCAACAGAAGCCGCTTTGAATTGGCAAGCCAAGAACGCTTTGGTCCAAAACCAATATTTACAGCAGATTACCCAAAACCAGCAACAAATGCAACAGGTTCAGGGTACTCTCCAGCAATCTGTTACCACAAATTCATGGTTGATCCATGAACAAAAGATGAAAATTGAAGAAGTGCATCATCAAGAATTGCTGGGCATCGTTGCTACTGTGTCAGACTGCAATCAGGCTTATGGGATATCGGAGTTTTACTCTTAGAGTCTGTAATATTTTGTTTATCTTAAACTTGGTTGCTTATATTTTTCTTATCTTATGTTTGGTATCAGATTGATATTAAATACAGACTGATACCCAATATAAGCAAATACGGACTAATACCCAATTTAAGCAAATATAGACTGACACTAAATATAAGCAAGTACAGATTGATACCAAAATATAAGCAAGTACAGACTCTAAGAGTAGAACTCTGATATCCCACAATGTAAGGAAGACTGCCCTTATATAGACTCCTTCGGAATTTACATTCTTTTAAATCCGCACAGGAAACATATCAAAATGCAAAAAGCAACTAAAGCAAGCCACATACATAAAGCAACCCTATACTAGTCTGAGAAGTAGTAGTCTGAGGTGTCAATCACATGGTTTGCTAGTGACCGGACCATCTGATTCTCTAGAAACTCTTCATATTGCTGCATGATATGTGTGATGGATGGCAAATCGGCAATGGTGGGGATGTCCCATACAATTTTAGTGGAGTGTCAAAGTTCTTGTGGAACTGACTAGTCATCAATGTTGTTGAAGGCACACATGGCATGGAGTAATTGGCACCACTGTTCAGGTTCCTCTGTACTGTTGTCAAAAGGATAAATGGCTGATGTAAAGAGCATTTCATCCATAAGATTGTACTGAACAATATTATAATAACCATAATGGAGGTCATAGGCTGGTTGATGACTGGGAGGCCAATGGAGGAGGATGGTGATGTAGTTGGCATCGGATGGGTAGGAGGTAAGGACATTTAACCAGTCAATATCAGATTTGAAAAGCAGTAGTAGGTTTGCTAAGTAATGGGAGAAGAGTCTGTCAGCTCGGTATCGGTTAAGATAATGGGTGAGGATCGATATAGGAAAACGGACGCAATTTTATATACAGCTAACAGATGCCAAAAGAAAACATAGAATTCCTTTTCAAAGATGAAAAAGGAATCAATGGTAAAGATGGCAAGGAAAGGAAAATCTGGATGGCATTTAACCCAGTCATATTGAAGGCCATAGCGATAAACAAGAACTGGTAAAATGCATTTGTACTGGTCTTGACTGTAGGAGATAATAGTTCGGATTAGGATGGATGAGAATAGTTCTGGGAGTAAGGCATGGACGGGAAAAATGGTAGGTTGAGAGTAAGAGCTTTGAGAGCTTTCACCAGGGGTAAGGGTAAAGACTAAGGGTGATACAGGTGAAAGAGGAGGTTTGGTAGGTCAAGAGAGGAAATTAGCCAAAATATTATTGGTGCCTTTAAGGTGCTTAACTGTGAATGGCCATTTGGAGAACCAATCTGCCCATTGTAGCAGCTAAGGATGGGGAAGAGTTTTGTTTGAACTACATCAGCTTTGGAAAAGACGACATATCCATTTCGATTTGGAAAGTATGACCAATCAAATGGAACTAGAATTTCTCAATGCCTCTTTTAACAGCCAGGATTTCTTTGAAGGTGCTATGGTAATTCTCTTCTGAGGGAGTAAACTATCCACTTTTGTAACCACAAACATGTCTCTTGTGATTAAGTTCTTCAATAAGGACTGCTCCCCAAAAATGATCACTTGCATATGTCTAAAGAATTCAAAGTCCTATAGAGGGAATTTTTAATGGTGGAAGAGATTGTGCTATCTGCTTCAAAGCTTGAACTGATTTAGTGTGCTATGAAGACCATGGTGGAACATTCTTCTTGAGTAGGGAATGTAACATAGTTGTGAGATGAATCCAAGTCGGAATGAATTCCAACTTATGATTTGTATTCCCAAAAATTGTTGAACTTGTTGTTTGGTGAGATGTTCATCATGAAATTGGAGGAGAGATTTTCCAATATGAGGTTGCAACTGGTATTGCCCATCTTTAATTTTCACCCCCAAGAAATCAATCTCAGAAACACCAATTGTCAACTTTTTTGGAGAAAGCATGATGCCATGTGCTTTCACAATAGAATGGAATTCTTGCATGAGCTTATAGTGAGAGTCCATATCTAAAGAGAATAAAAGTATATCATCAATGTAGATTAGTGCATGCTTCTGAATTGGTGATAAAATTCTCATCATGGCCTTTTGGAAAATGGATGGTGCCATTTTAACCCGAATGGCATGACTGTCCACTGATAGTGATGACCAGGTATGCAAAAGACAGTCTTTGGCCTATCTTATATCGGAGTTCTACTCTTGGAGTCTGTACTTGATTATCTTATATTTGAGTTCTACTCTTGGATTCTGTACTTGCTTATATTTTGCTTATAACTCCTTACTTATATTTGGTATCGGTCTGTACCTTCTTATCTTATATTATCTTATATTTGGTATCAGTTCAAATCCTGTACGGCCAAACCGAACCAATCGGGTAAATAAATCGAGTTTAAAAAGTAGGGTATCACAGAGAAACCTTATAATCTCCTTTAAGATAGAGAGCCACCTTACAATCTCCTTTAAGGTAGAGAGGTACCTTACACTCTTTTAAGGATAAGAGAATCATTTACAAAAGCCTAAGTACAGTCTAGACTTATTGTAAAAATAGGGAAATAAGAGAAGTGAAATAATAGAGGATTACATTCGGTGTGGTGAAAATAAAATATGAAATGATGATAAAATGCACCTTTGAAGTATTCTTAATGCTTACAATACAAATGCCAAGATGTAGATGAACACTTGTAGATGGCCTTGAGTTCCTCTTGAATGAAAAATGAAGAACTTGAACTCAAGAGATGGTGTTAGACCAATTCTCACTTCTATGCTTAAATAATGCTCCTCCAAAGTTGAGATTAGTCGTTAATTAATGAGTAGCATTAGAGGTATTTATAGGTGAGCTTAGGTGGTCATTTTAGGCAGTAAATCTCACTCAAATGGTCATATTTTAGGTCTACCAGTCGATCTCCATCGGTAGCTAGTCAACTGCCAAGAGCCGTTGAGGCAAAATAGTGCCATTAGGGCACTTCCAGGTAGTCATCGATCGATTGAAGGATTTTTTCAATCGATTTGATATGGTGTTGGATAGTGTCGATCAATCGGGGCTTTCAGTCGCTCGATCACCAACATGATAGACTCTGTTTTGATAGAATGCTATCATACTGGCCAGTCGTCATTGTTTTGACCATAACTTTTTTCTCTGACCTCGGATTGACCTGAATAGTTGCATTGGAATCGTGACTCGATTTTCTATAATTTCATGAAGGGTCCATATCCTGATACCTACTCTAAGGTTACCCAAAATTCCCTTGAGTTAGTCATTGTGGTTTTCACAGAATATTACTAGAACACATTTTTCCTAGTATGTTCCATACCACCTAAGGACTTTCATACTTTCTTAAGGTATGTTCTAAGGTCATTCTAGTATGATGTTATATATATATATATATATAAACCGATTACATATAAACAACCATTCTATCCTAGAGGTCTTCTTCTCCACTCGAACCTTGAAGTCTTTATCTTCACTTTCACTCATGGTACTTCTTCTTCCATTCTTCTTGTTTGTAATTCCATGTCTTTGAGCTTCATGTCTTGACATCTTGAAGCTTGATTTCTTCTTATACCATCTTCAAGCATTGATACCAACTTGTTGATACACCTCATTTGATGATTTCAATTTTTATTTCTTCCTTTCATTCATCAAATTCGATTTTTGATATGAAGTTTCTACAAACAATGCTTGAAGGAAAATTGTGAAATACCTTTATATGTTTGTTATCATCAAAACCAACTATAGGAGTGTGGGCATATCTCTAACAATCTCCCCCTTTTTGATGATGACAAACAGATGATTCTCAAATAAAATAAATAACCAACTATCAATAAATTGGAGAATCATTTCATAATTTCTCCCCCTTTGTCAACAACAAGTGGGGTTAAAAATCTCTATATTGTCTTTCCCCCTTTTTAACCTTGACAAGGAGTGTGGGAAAAATAGCTCCCCCTAAGGGTATGCTTAAGAGAAAGAAAAATAAGCATGTAGTCTAGACTAAGACATGCTCCCCCTAAGTATATGCATCATATAAAAATGCATTCAAATAACAAGTATTAAGATGAAGTTCCCCCTAAAAATATGCAATAAATGTTAATGAAGTCAACATACATTCAAGCAAGATAGAACATTAAAAATTCTAAGACGGTTGATGCTACCAATTGTTGCCAATTTTGACAAACATTCTAGGCTTTCAGATTTCCCAGCAAGGGTATGAGTCCAAGAACCTGTCTAAGTTGAATATATTATCTCATCTCTGATAATGCCAAATCAACCATTCATACATCCATTTTTCAGTTTGGCATTGTAAGCCAATTTAATCAATCATATATTGGTCCCCATAATCTCATGGGTCCATCCATGTTACAATCAAAATATCCCTTGGGTTTCCAAACCCTTTTAGGTGTGTGAGGTCTAAATGATATGTATGGCCTATGTGAATTAGATATTTTATAATGTGCAGGTGGCCTATAAGGTTTAACATCTCTTTTGAGTCTTATATGGTCTATAAAGTGGTTAAGACCTTTATAGTGCATATGATTGTTGTGGAGTATGTAACCTATGATGTGTCTATGGCCAATAGGGAGTTGATGAGCACATTTATGTGTGAAATCTTAGGTAGTAAAGCATACATTTTACATATTTAGAATGGAGTTATCTTGAGTTTTACTCTCTTTTTGTGGGTTTTATATTTTTAAGGCCTTTAAGACTATAGGACAGCATATCTCTAATTTTACACATAAAGATGACTCATTTCTTTTCATGGCTGCAAAGGGGACAAAATTCTAAGCAAGATGGACGTGTTGCATTAAAAGTACACATCCGTTTGGTCACCCATGCAAATGATTATTCTTTTTAGGCCAGAAAAAGAATGATGGATCACAACTGAACTGAGATGCAGAACTAGCCCGTTTGCAGTTGTCCTAGGGATATAAGGAATATTCTAAGATACCAACAAGGATCGATGGACCCCCTCAAGTGATTGAAGATTCATTTTTGATAACAAAAACTACCTAACATAGTTGGGAAGTTTGTGCGCAGGTTTAAGAGAGAAAAAATAAATAAATCCTGTCCAAAATCGTGGGAGATCTCCTCTCCTACGATTCTCTCTCTCTCTCTCTCTCTCTCTCTCTCTCTCTCTCTCTCTCTCTCTCTCTCTCTCTCCCCTCCAACTCATCAAAATCGTCCAAGGAGATCCACCCTTAGATGTCTTCCTCTCTCCCCTATTCCCTATAAAAGGGAGTCCACAAAACCCTAAAGGGTTGTCTCTCTCTTGCTTTATTTTTCTTTAATTTTCAGTTGTTCTCTCCTTCTAATTTTAGTTCTAGTTCTAGATCTTTTTAGTTTTTCTTACTTTAAACACTTTTGTAATTGGATTTTAATAAATGAAAGCAATGTTTTTTTTTTTTTTTATGGTTCATGTTATTCAAGTGATTCAAAGGTATACTAATTTTAATTTCCAGTTCTAGGCTTAGTTCTAGGTGACAAGAACAAGTCGTGGAGCATGTCTTCCAAGTTCAATTTTACTCTTCATTTTTGTCTTCTCTAGTACTAGTAATTTCAGATTTTTTTTATCCAGGTCTGGTTTTTAGTATTTGTAGTATTTCAAATCTCAATCAAGTTTTTAAGTTCAAATATTGAAGTTCAAGTAAGTAGGGTTCTATAGCAGTCTTCTCACTCCCCTCTCATTCCCTCTTCTTACTACCTTTTCATTCTTAAATTAGGTTTTAAATTTTCAGTTTTACATTATTACTCTCCCTTTCCCCTAAGGTTCATGGCTAGATTATGCGTTGGCTTTGCCCCTCTCTAGCTATGAAACCATCCTTTTATTTTAATTATTTATATTACATCCCTTCCCCTAAAGCTACGTAGAAAAGCCCTTGTAAGAGTACTCTCTAGTCAAGTAGGGAAGCTCATATTATTTATGGTGCATCTATCGAGCTAAGTAGAGATACCTACTTGTGTGCTTCTCTCTAGCTTTTTTTCCTTTTTATTTTATTTATTTACTTTTTAGCACTTTTACTTTCAATTATTTGTTTTAAATTGCATGGCTTAAGTATTTAAATTCCTAGATGACGAATTGTTAGGGTTACATGTATTGGTTAGGACGTTTTTAGATGTATTTGTGTTATGATGGTAGTTAGAAGTAGATCAACAGAATCAATCGTTACACTTTTGCATTACTAAAAGAAGCTTAAAATAAAGTGGCTGCTCTCCTTATGTACAAACCGTTAGATACACTGATCCGTACGCTTGCGATTACTTTTAAAATTCAAACAAGTTTTTTGCGCCATTTCCGGGGAGACAGTTCCATGTTATTTTTCACTTTCTTTTGGTAAATTGGAGTGCTTTGTTTGCTTTTTATTTTCTTTTATTGAATTTTTTAGAAGAACAACTTGCAATAATAGTTGTATCGGGGGAGGTCGTTAAGCCTCATAGTATGATAAAGACAAGTTTCGCCCTGTAGTAGTACCCTAGGAATTGAATTGAACAACCCCGGATCCTTATCGGTATACTCGCAAAAAGCAAAAAAAATTCAAAAATCATAAAAATAAAAGAATATATATTTTTCATTCTTTTGTTCTAGTCTTATTCTAGTTCTTGATAGTGTTCTGTTGCATGAGTGCTAGGTGGGTATGTAATACTAAGAATCGATTAGAAAGAAGAGATCTAACAAATACTAACCCTATACATACACTCTCTTTAAAACCTTTCAATATGGGAGACCAACAGTAAAACCCTCCACCTAAATCTTTGAAAGATAGGTTCTACCCTGCTAGAGCAGCCAACCTTCCTGCATAGTTCTACCACAAGCCCATGGCAATAACTTTGAGTTCAAATCTTAATACATCACTATGTTGCCCTACTTTCATGGGCTGACCTCTAAAGATGCATACCTATTTCTAAGGGAATTTGAAGAGATGTGTTCTAATTAAGATCCAACAACTTTCTGATGATGTTATTAAGCTTAGGTTCATCACTTTTGCATTGAAAGACAAAACTAAGAAGTGGTTGTATAGGTTATTCACAAATTCCATAACCACATGAGAGAAATTCATAGTTGCCTTCCTCAAGAAGTTTTTCCCAACTCACAAGACCAATAAGCTTGGAAGTGATATCCTTCAGTTTAGGCAAAAACCTAGTGAGTCCTTTTTTAAACTTATTGAAAGATTTAAGGATCTACTCCAAGAATGCCCTCATCATAGCCTAGACTTAAGGAATTTATATCAAATAATTTATTAGGATATTGATTACCCAACTAAACAAATGATAGAGTCTACGTGTCCTGAGGGGTTCACATCCTTTAGAGATGAAGGAAATACATGAGAATTCTTACTTACCTTAGCTAACAAAACCCATGAGTGGGAATCAACCCAAGAGAGTGAAAGGATATTT
The DNA here is from genome assembly GCF_013358625.1 of Macadamia integrifolia. NCBI lineage: Eukaryota > Viridiplantae > Streptophyta > Magnoliopsida > Proteales > Proteaceae > Macadamia > Macadamia integrifolia. The sequence goes on from NW_024870075.1 coordinate 72,023, forward strand.
TGTAGATAGGTTAGTAGCCAAGGAAGCCCACTTAGATAGCTTTATCAAAAGGATTGAGTCTATTGTTCCTAGAGAGCTATCATCAGTCAATTTGGTTAAGATGTGTGCTTGGTGCCAAGCCCTTGGACATGTCATACAAGAATGCCCCAACACCTCTGGGGGCACTTCCAATGAAAGTGTGAATACCTTATATCAAAACAATCCATATAGTAACACTTACAATCCAGGATAGAGAAATCACCTAAATTTCTCCTGAAACCAGAGTAATCAAGTATGGCCTTCCAATTTCTATAATCAAGGTTAATCTGGACCCCAAAGGCCTCCCTTTGCACAATAACCTTTTGTCCCAACTACTTTTCCTAGGCCAAATGTAGGACCTCAGGCTAGTTTCCCTAGGCCTACTCTCTTATCATCTTATCAGCAACCCCCTGGGTTTACCAACATTGGAGAGGAAGTAGGGTAAGTGATTTAGGAAAGAATATGTCCCTACTCATGATATGTCATCAAAATCTTACAAGAGAACTCTCCTAAGTTGTCTCAATTTTGCATGAGAGGGAGAAAGAAACTCTGCCTAATCAACCAAAGTCTAACCCTAGGCATCAATCTATTAGTTCACAAGCACTAATTAATGCATCATTGAATGTAGTATAAGGTCAGACCCAACAAGGGCCCTCCAACCAATGTCATGCTATTTATGCCCTTAGGATTGGCCAAGAGTACCAACAGAGTGTTCCTGAATCTTCTTCATCTATTATTCCTATTAATTCTCCCTTTGTTGAGGACATAAGTGAGCCTCTTGTTTTAGGTTCATCTGATGAACCTAAAAATTTTTCTAAAACTAAAGATGATTTAGTTGAGGAAACCAAAAATGATTTTTCTTAAAAGGGGCAAATTCCTAACAATCCTCATGTTCCTCCTATCCCCTTTCCTAATCGTTTGGTAAACAAAAAGAAGATTGCTTTCATGGATAAAATTTTAGAAGTCTTCAAAAAGGTAGAAATGAATATCACTCTTTTAATGCTATATCCCAGATCCCCGCATATGGAAAGGTCCTAAAAGATTTGTGCACTCACAAGCATATCACTAGTGTGCCCAAAAAGGCGTTCTTGTTAGGTAACATTAGTTCCATAATTACTCAGCCTATAGCTACCAAGTATAAGGATTCAGGGAGCCTTACCATAGCTTGTGTAATAGGCAATACCTACATTGAGCATGCCTTACTTGACCTTGGCACAAGTGTAAATCTTTTACCTTACCATGTGTATAAACAACTAGGATTGAGAGAATTGAAAGCCACTGGAACTACTCTTCAGTTGGCAGATAGGTCTATTAAGATCCCTAAAGGGATAGTTGAGGATGTCTTACTTAAGGTAGGGGAATTCATTTTTCCTATTGATTTCATTGTGTTAGCTACCTAGCCCTTCTCAACAAAGGATGAGACTCGGAAGACCATTCCTGGCTACCAGTAATGCATTAATCAATTGCCAGAATGGTTTCGCAAGATTATCTTTTGGCAACCAAACTGTTGAGTTTAACATGTTTAGAATAGGCAAGCAACCACATGTGGAAGAAGAGATCAATATACTTGAGGATTTTTTGGATTTTTCTGATGATTTAATTACCAACTTTGATATTGATTTTGATTCAGAATTCCAAGAGTGTATGGATGAGTTGGAAGATGATAGTGAAACTTTCTTTTTTGAAGTCTTGAGTCTTCACACACCTATGGAGCCCTTAGGACTCCTTTCCAATTCTATTCCCAAACCTTCCATAGTTGAGCCCCTTAAGCTAGATCTTAAGGAGTTGCCATTTAATTTGAGATATGTTTTCCTAGGGCCTGACCAGACTGTTCCAATAATAATTTCTTCAGATTTGACTTCTAGCTAGGAAGAGAAATTACTTAAAGTGTTAAAAGATAATAAAGAAGCCCTAGGTTGGACCATGGCTGATATCAAGGGTATAAGCCCTTCTATTGTGCAACATCATATACATCTTATGGAGGATTCCAAACCATCGACAGAACCTCAAAGAAGAGTTAACTTTGTGATGATGGAAGCTATTAAGAAGAGATCCTAAAGTGCTTAGATCATGGAATAATTTATCCTATTTCTGATAGCCAATGGGTAAGCCCAGTTCATGTAGAAATCTGGTGTTACTGTAGTTCCCAATGCCAACAATGAACTAATTTCAACCTGTGTCCAATCAGGGTGGAGAGTGTGTATAGACTACAGGAAACTTAATGCAATAACCTGAAAGGACCACTTCCCTTTGTCATTCATTGATCAGAGAGAGAAGAAAACTAAGCATATACTAGAACATAAACTAAGGGGAATAATAAAATAGGAAGGGGGAGGAAAGGGCTTTTATAGGGTTTTTTTCTTGCCTCCTTCCTTCTACAAGTCTTCTTTAAGAAAAGAAAGAGAATAAAATAAAATTAAATCTTGGTAAAAATACTCATTCTCTGAGATATTGTGTGAGGAAAGAGAGAATATGTTTCCAAAATTAACAAATTCTATTCTTTTCTTACAATATTCACCAATATCTTGCAATCTTGAATAAATCAGAAAGGAATCTCTATATAGCATCTTCAAGATCTTGTGAGGTGGTAAGGAGAGAAAATAATCTTCAGGATTTTGTAGGAGAGAGGATGTGGTACCAATGAGTGGGTCCCACCTTTGGACTGGTTCTTGATTCACTTTAAGCACTTTTTCTTATAGACTTAGAAACTAAAAAAAATAAGAAAAATAAAAGTAGTACTATCCAAAGTGGGGCAAAATGTACATTTATATCCCTAAGATTTCATACATTATTGTGCTCATCGAATTCCCCCATACTTGACTTTTGCTCGTCCTCGAGCAAGATAAATAAATGAAAGAAAAAGCCTAACTCACTTTCGTAGAAATTACGGTTGCATTTAGCACGTGCAACAAGCCTTTAAACTCCTAAGTTATCCTAGTGGACGAGTTGTGTCTCGTGGGTGTTTGCAGTGAATATACATCTAAAATTCAGAATAAATAAATCCCAACCTTGACTAAAGACAAGGCTCATACCGATCCAGAGCAAAGATAATTTTTCTTACAAGGGACCCTCACACTTGAACTTTTATTACCCTTGATCAATTCCAGACACTAGCATATTTCTTAATTTGGAACTCACCTCGTCTCTTCCAAAACATCCTTATCTTAAAGTAAAATCACTTGTGAAGAAATAGAGAACCAATGACTAAGGCGTTGGAGTGTTTTTTCCCAAAACATATTACTAAGCATTAATGACATTTACACATTTTTTTCTCCCTTTTTTTTGCTTAAACTCTATTCAACTCCACTACTTTTGGCCTGAATGACATAGTGGAGCAAACACCAGACACCCAAGTTACTATGTAGCTTCACTTTCTGTATATGCCCACAAAGACAGTGATGCTAGAGTTCCTTCAGAAGTTTCCTCCCAACGAATTTTGATCAAGACATCACGCTTCCTAAGGCGCAATGCTCTGTCTAGTTCCAAGGGAATCAACTCTTATTCTTCTTTATACCACATTTTATATTTCATTTAAAATTGTGCATTTGTCAAGCCATGCCAAATTAAAAAGAATATCTCAACTCCAAATCAAAAGTACAAGGAACCCACAGACTTACATATGGTCCAACACCATAAAACAGGGGTTTTTATTTTTTAAAAGAAAGTCCCATCTCAAGACACAGGCTTGCTTCTTCTTCTAAACAAGGTTTTTATACCTTCAAAATGGGTACCTTAGTCAAAAATTTTATTTTAATACATCAAGCAACTGAATGGCATGATCATTAGCCAAAAGCCAAAGTAGGACTTCATCCTTTAGCAAGCTCAAAAAAAAAACAAAAAGAAAAACAAATAAAACAAAGTGGAAAAAGTAGAAACTGGTTTCCCTCCCCCACACTTAAGTCATGCAATGTCCTCAATGCATGGAAAGAATTAAAAACGAAGACAATGCAAGGGGGTCATACCTGATTAAAAGTTAATCATCAATGTAAAGAGGTTCATGGAGATCCATGACCTCTTCACTACCAGTATTAGGAAACTCGAGGAATGGTTTCAAATGCTGACCATTAACCTTCGAAATTTCCCCTGTTCCTAGATTCAAAATCTCCACAGCCCCATGGAGATATACATTATGGACAATAAATGGGTCATCCAATCGGGATCTAAGTTTACCAAGAAAAAGATACAATCGAGAGTTGTACAATAAGACCTTATCACCAATTGTAAAAGATTTACGCAGAATGTGCTTATCATGGAAAGCTTTAGTCTTTTCCTTGTAAATCCTAGAACTTTCATAGGCTTCATATCTAAGTTCCTCCAACTCAAATAGTTGGAGCCTACGATGAATTCCCGCATCAGACAAATCAAAGTTGAGCTTCTTGATGGCCCAAAAGGCCTTATGCTCCAACTCAACTGGTAAGTGACAAGCTTTCCCATATACCAAACAGTAGGGAGACTGACCAAGATCGATCTTGAATGCAGTCTGATGGGCCCACAAGGCATCAATGAGCCTAAAGGACCAATCCTTACGGTTAGGATTAACAGTTTTCTCCAAGATTTGTTTAATCTGCCTATTAGACACCTCCACTTGGCCACTAGTTTGGTGGTGATAATGGGTAGATAACTTATGGGTGATCCCATACTTTTTCATTAGGGCCTCAAAAGGACGATTACAAAAATAAGTACCCCTATCACTAATTATTGCACATGGTGCACCAAAGCGAGAAAAATGTTCTCTTTTAGAAACTGGACCACTACTTTGTGGTCATTAGTTTTACAAGATATGGCCTCTATCCATTTAGAAACATAATCAACGGTCAAAAGTATGTATAAATTCCCAAAGGAATTAGGGAATGGTCCCATAAAATCGATGCCCCATACATCAAAGATCTCAACTACCAAAATACGGTTGAGGGGCATCATGTTCCTCTTATTGATACGGCCAAAAGACTGACAGGCGGGACAAGCCTTGTAAAAATCAAAAGCATCTCTAAAAAGAGTGGGCCAATAAAATCCGCATTGGAGAACCTTTGCGGAAGTCTTTTTAGGTCCAAAGTATCCACCACATGCATGATCATGACGAAAAGAGAGAATACAATGTTGCTCACGATCAGGAACACATCGTCAGATAATCTGATCTGAACATATCTTAAACAAATAAGGATCATCCCAGAAAAAGTGTTTAACCTGGGAATGAAACATATACTTATCTTGGGTGGACTAGTGATTCGGAGTCACACTTGAAACTAAGAAGTTGACAATGTCAGCAAACCATGGTTCACTGGACACTGCAAATAACTGTTCACCTGGAAAGTTCTCGTTAACTGGAGAATTGACAGTCAAGGAATTGAGAAGCCAGGATAAATGGTCTGTAACTAGGTTTTCAACTCCTTTTTTATCCCTAATTTCTAAATCAAACTCTTGCAAAAGTTAAACCCACCTAATGAGACGGGCTTTGGCATCCTTCTTCTGAACTAAGTATCTGAGAGCATAATGATCAATATACACCACCACAAATGAACCAATTAAGTAAGACCGAAACTTTTCTAATGCAAACACAACCGCTAAAAATTATTTTTCAATGGTTGTATAATTGAGTTGTGCATCATTTAAGGTCCTACTAGAATAATAAATGACAGTGGACAACTTTTTAATCCTTTGACCCAAAACAGCTCCTATGGCAAAATCCGAAGCATCACACATCAGTTCAAAAGGTTCAGTCCAAACAGGTGGTTGAACAATGGGTGCATTGGTCAACTCCTTCTTAAGTTGTTTGAAAGATTTTAGGCACTCTTTAGAAAACTCAAAAGTTTGATCTTTGGTAAGTAATGAAGTGAGAGGTCGGGCTAATTGACTAAAGTTCTTAATAAACCTTCTGTAGAAGCCCGCATGCCCTAGAAAAGATCGGACGTCCTTAACAGATTGAGGAGGTGATAAATTATCAATTAAATCCACTTTGGCTCTACCTACCTTAATTCCCTCCTTGGATATTACATGTCCTAAAACAATACCAGATTTAACCATGAAATGGCATTTCTCCCAATTCGAAATCAAATTCTTAGATATGCACCTTTTTAAAACTAGAGAAAGATGATGAAGACATTCAGAATAGGAATTCCCATGAATTACAAAATCATCCATAAATACTTCTAAGAATTTTTCGATCATGTCAGAAAATATGCTCATTATGCATCATCGGAACATAGCAGGGGCATTGCAAAGCCCAAAGGGCATACGCCTGTAAGCAAATGTTCCATATGGGCATGTAAAAGTGGTCTTATGTTAGTCCTCTAAAGCAATTGGGATATGGTTATAGCCGAAATATCCATCAAGAAAATAATAGTATTCATGTCCAGCTAACTTCTCTAACATTTGGTCAATGAATGGTAATGGGAAGTGGTCCTTTCAAGTTACCACATTAAGTTTCCTGTAGTCTATGTACACTCTCCACCCAGATTGGACACGAGTTGGAATTAGTTCATTATTGGCATTGAAAACTACAGTCACACCAGACTTCTTAGGCACTACGTGAACTGGGCTTACCCATTGACTGTCAGAAATAGGATAAATTATTCTATGATCTAAGCACTTCAGGATCTCTTTCTTAATAGCTTCCATCATCACAAAGTTAACTCTTCTTTGAGGTTCTGTCGATGGTTTGGAATCCTCCATAAGATGTATATGATGTTGCACAATAGAAGGGCTTATACCCTTAATATCAGTCATGGTCCAACCTAGGGCTTCCTTATTATCTTTTAACACTTTAAGTAACTCTTCTTCCTGGCTAGAAGTCAAATTTGAAGAAGTTATTACAGGAAGAGTCTGATCAGGCCCTAGGAAAGCATACCTCTAGATGGCAACTCTTTAAGATCCAGCTTAGGGGGCTCAACTATAGAAGGTTTGGGAATGGAATTGAAAGGGGGTCCTAAGGGGTCCACAAGTGTGTGAAGACTCAAGACTTTTAAAAAGAAATTTTCACTATCATCATCCAACTCATCCATACACTCTTGGAATTTTGAACCAAAATTAATATCAAAGTTGGTAATCAAATCATCAGAAAAATCTAAAAAATCCTCAATCATATTAATCTCTTCTTCCATATGTGGTTGTTTGCCTATCCTAAACATGTTAGACTCAATAGTTTGGTTACCAAAAGATAATCTTAGGAAACCATTCCTACAGTTGATTAATGCATTACTGGTAGCCAAGAATGGTCTTCCTAGAATTATTGGGATCTCATCCTTGGTTGAGAAGGGCTTGATATCTAACACAATGAAATCAACAGGAAAAATAAATTTCCCCACCTTTAGTAAGACATCCTCAACCATCCCTTTAGGAATTTTAACAGACCTATCTGCCAACTGAAGAGTAGTTCCAGTGGCTTTCAATTCTCCCAATCCAAGTTGCTTATACACATGGTAAGGTAAAAGATTTACACTTGCGCCAAGGCCAAGTAAGGCATGCTCAATGTAGGTGTTGCCTATGACACAAGATATGGTAGGGCTCCCTGAATCCTTATACTTGGCTGCTATAGGCTGAGTAATTATAGAACTAATGTTACCTTCCAAGAATGCCTTTTTGGGTGCACTAGTAATATGTTTGTGAGTACATAAATCTTTCAGTACCTTTGCATAGGCAGGGATCTGGGATATAGCATCCAAAAGGGAGATATTCACTTCTACCTTTTTGAAGACTTCTAAAATTTTGTTCATGGAAGCAGTCTTCCTTTTGTTTACCAAACGATTAGGAAATGAGACAGGATGAACATAAGGACTGTTAAGGATTTGCCCATGTTCAGAAGAATCATTTTTGATTTCCTCAACCAAATCATCTTTAGTTTCAGAAAAATATTTAGGTTCATCAGATGAACCTGAAACAAGAGGCACACTTGTGTCCTCAACTGAAGGAGAGTTAACATGAGTAATAGATGAGGAAGATTTAGGAACGCTCTATTGGTACTCTCTACCATTCCTAAGGTCATAAACAACATTACATTGGTTAGAGGGCCCTTGTTGGGTCTAACCTTGTACTATATTCAGTGGTGCATTAGTTGATGTTTGTGTAATAACAGGCTGATGATGCCTAGGGTTAGGCTCTGGTTGACTCGGTAAAGTTTCTTTTTCCCTCTCACGCATAATTAAGACAACTTGAGTGAGTTATCTCGTAAGATTTTGATGGCTTGTCATGAGGAGGGCCAAATTTTTTTTTCAAGTCACTTATTCTACTTGCCTCTCCAGTGTTGATAAACCCAGGGGGTTGCTGATAAGATGATAGGAGAGGGGCCTAGGAAAACTAGCCTGAGGTCCTACATTTGACCTAGGAAAAGTATTTTGGAAAAAAGATTATTGTGCAAAGGGAGGCCTTTGGAGTCCAGGTTGATCTTGATTATGGAAACTGGAAGGCTCTGCTTGGTTGCCCTGATTCCAAGAGAAATTTGGGTGATTTCTCCATCCTAGATTGTAACTATTACTATATGGATTATACCTAGGCATTAACACTATCATTAGAAGTGCCCTCAAAGGTGTTGGGGCATTCTTCTAGGAGATGTCCAGGGGACTGACACCAATGACAAATCTTAACCAAATTGACTGATGATGGCTCTTTAGAAACAATAGCCTCAATTCTCTTGATTAAGCTATCCAAATGGGCTTCCTTGGCTACTATCCCATCCATAAAATATCCTTTTCCTCTTATGGTTCTTTCACTCTCTTGGGTTGATTCCCACTCACGAGTTTTGTCAGCTAACTCAAGTAAGAATTCCCATGCCTTTCCTTCATCTGTAAAGGATGTGAATCCCTCAGGGCACATAGACTCTATCATTTGTTTAGTTGGGTAATCAATACCCTCAAAAATTATTTGACATAAATGCTATAGGTCTAGGCCATAGTGAGGGAATTCTTGGAGTAGATCCTTGAATCTCTCCATAAGTTTGGAAAATGACTCACTAGGCTTTTGTCTAAACTGAAAGATATCACTTCTAAGCTTATTGGTCTTGTGACTTGGGAAAAACTTCTTAAAGAAGACAACTGTGAACTGTTCTCATGAGATTATAGAATTTTTGGGTAACCCATACAACCACTTCTTAGCTTGGTCTTTCAATGCAAAAGTGATAAACCTAAGCTTAACAGCATCATCAGAAAGCTATTGGATCTTAATTAGAACACATACCTCTTCAAATTCCCTTAGAAATAGGTATGCATCCTCAGAGGTCAACCCATAGAAGTGGGGTAACATAGTGATGTATTGAGATTTGAGTTAAAATTATTGCCCTGGGCTTGTGGTAGAACTATGCAGGAAGGTTGGGCTGTTCTAGCAGGGTAGAACCTATCTTTTAGAGATTTAGGTGAAGGGTTTTGTTGTTGGTCTCCCATATTGAAGGGTTTTAAAGAGAGCAAATGTATAGGGTCACTACTTATTGGATCTCTTCTTTCTAACCGATTCTTCGTATTACGTACCCACCTAACACTCATGTAATAGAAAACCACCTACAACTAGAGTAAGATAAGCACAAAAGAATGGATAGCAAAACTTTTTTTTTATGATTTTTATGAATTTTTTGATTTTTTTGATTTTTTGGCTTTTTGGGAGCTTATCGACAGGGATCCGGGGTTGCTCAGGTCAATTCCTGAGGTATTGCTACAAGGCGAAACCTGTCTTTATCATACTGTGAAGTATGGTGACCTCCACCGATACAACTATTATTGTAAGTTGTTCTTCTCAGGAATTCAGTAAAAGAAAAGGAAAAACAAAACAAAGCAAACAAAGCACTCCGATTTACCAAAAGAAAGCAAAAAATAACATGAAACTATCTCCCCGGCAACGGCGTCAAAAGCTTGTTGAGATTTAAAATGTAACCACAAGAGTATGGATCAATGTAGCTACGGGTCGAGCACAGGGAGAGCAGCCACTTTATTTTTTTATTTCTTTTAATAATGTGAAAGTGAACCGATTAATTGTTGTGATCTAATTCTAATTACCGTCCTAAACATATATATCTAAAATAACGTCATAATCATTCGTCATCTAAGAATTTAAAGACGCAAGCCACGAAATTAAAATTAAATAAATAAATAACCCACGCAATTTGAAAAAAAAATAAAGGAAAAAAATACTGAAATAAAAATAAAGTAAAAGAAAAGGGAGAAAGCTAGAGAGAGACTCACAAGTAGGTTTCTCTACTTAGCCCGAGAGATGCATCATAATATGAGCTTCCCTACTTGACCAGAGAGTCACTCTTACAAGGGTTACTCTACTTGGCTTTAGGAAAAGGGAGACAATTAAAATAAAAATAATAAATTGATGGTTTT
>NW_024870075.1:84874-190096 GCF_013358625.1 Macadamia integrifolia
CTAACTTTTAACCCGGTATAACACCCTTGCATTGTCTTTGCTTTTAATTATTTCTATGTATTGAGGACATTGCATGACTTAAGTGTGGGGGAGGGAAATCAGTTTCTTCTTGTTTTTTTTTTTTTTTTTTTGCTTTGTACTTTTTTCTTTTGTTTTTGAGCTTACTAAGGATGAAATCTTATTTTGGCTTTTGGTTAATGATCATACCATTCAATTACTGTATATATGAATGTAATAATTTTTTATCAAGGTACTCATCTTGAACACATAAAAATCCTATTAAGAAAAAAGAAAACAAGCTTGTGTCTTGAGATGGGACTCTCTTTTGAAAAATAAGAAACCCTTGTGTTTATGGTGTGGACCATATGTAATTCTATGAGTTCCTTGTACTCTTGATTTGAAGTTGAGATCTTCTTTTTAGATTGGCATGAGTTGACAAATACACAATTTTAAATGAAGTGTGAAAAGTGAAATAAAATGAAAAGTAAGTGTTGATTTCCTTAGAACTAGACATGGCATTGCGCTTAAAAAAACGTGATATCTTGATCGAAATTCTTAGGGAGAAAACTTCTGAAAGAACTCTAGCATCACTGTTTATGTAGGTATATACAAAATGTGAAGCTACATAGTAACTTGGGTGTCTGGTGTTTATTCCACCATGTCATTCAAGCCAATAGTAGTGGAGTAGGATAGAGTTTATTATGAAAAAAAATATGAGAAAGAAAACCACATAGTAGGAAAGTATGTGTAAATGTCATCAATGCCTTGGTAACATGTTTGGTAAAAAACACTCCAACGCCTTAGTTCTGGGTTCCCTATTACTTTATAAGTGGTCTTGCCTTAAGATAAGGATGTTTTGGAAGAGACAAGGTGAGTTCCGAATTAAGAAATATGCTTGTACCTGAAATTGATATGGGGTAATAAAAATTAAACTGTGGAAGTCCTTACATCAAGTGTAAGATGAATTATCTTTGCTCCGGATCGGTATGGCCCTTACCTTTAGCCAAGGTTGGGATTTCATTTTTTTCTGAATTTTAGATGTATATTTACTGCAAATAGCCACGAGACACAACTAGTCCACTAGGGGTGACCTAGGGGTTTAAAGGCTTGTTACACATGCTAAGTGCAACCGTGATTCCTACGAAAGTGAGTTAGGTTTTTTGTTTTTATTCTTTTTCTTTTTGTTTTGCTCGAGGACTAGCAAAGTCTAAGTGTGGGGGAATTCTGATGAGCACATTTATGTGTGAAATCTTAGGTAGTAAAGCATACATTTTACATATTTAGAATGGAGTTACCTTGGGTTTTACTCTATTTTTACAGGTTTATATTTTCAAGGTCTTAAGGACTATTAAGCATCGCATCTTCAATTTTACATATAAAGTGGTCTTGTTTCTTTCTATGGCTATGAAGAAGATGAAATTCTGAGCAAGATGGACGTGTTGCATTAAAAGTACACATTCATTTGATCACCCGTAAAAGTGATTATTCTTTTCAAACCAGAAAAAGAATAATGGATCAGAACTGAACTAAGATGTAAAATCAACCCATCTGCAGTTGTTCCAGGGGTATAAGGAATATTCTAAGATGCCAACAAGGATCAATGGACCCCCTTGAGTGATAAAAGATTAATATTTTATAACAACAACTACCTAGCATAGTTGGGGAGTTTGTGCGCAAGTTTAAGAGAGAGAAGAAAATCATGTCCAAAATCATGGGAGATCTCCTCTCCTACGATTCTCTCTCTCTCTCTCTCTCTCTCTCTCTCTCTCTCTCTCATCAAAATTGTCCAAGGGGATCCACCCTTGGACATCCTCCTCTCTCCCCTATTCCCTATAAAAGGGAGTCCACAAAACCCTAATGGGTTGTCCCTCTCTTGGTCTCTTTGTCTCTAATTTTTAGTTATTCTCTCCTTCTAGTTCTAGTTCTAGTTCTAGTTCTAGTTCTTGGTTTTTTTTTTTACTTTAAACACTTTTGTAATCTATTTTAATTAATGAATACAATTTTTTTTTTATGGTTCATGTTATTCAAGTTATTCAAAGGTGTAATAATTTAATTTCTAGTTCTAGGCCTAGTTCTAAGTGACAAGAACAAACCATGAAGAATGTCTTTCAAGTTCAGTTTTTCTCTTTAGATTTGTCTTCTCTAGTACTAGCAATTTCAGATTTTTTTTATTTCAGATCTAATTTTTAGTATTGATAATATTTCAAATCTCAATCATGTTTTCAAGTTCAAATATTAAAGTTCAAGTAAGTAGGCTTCTACAGTAGTCTTCTCACCCCCTCTCATTTCCTCTTTTTACTATCTTTTTATTCTTAAATTAGATCTTAAATTTTCAGTTTTACATTATTACTCTCCCTTTCCCCCAAGGTTCATGGCTAGATTATGCGTTGGCTTTGCCACTCTCAAGCTATGGAACCATCCTTGTATTTTGATTATTTATATTGCATCTCTTCCCCTAAAGCTAAGTAGAAAAGCTCTTGTAAGAGTACTCTCTGGTCAATAAGGAAGTTAATATTATTTATGGTGCATTCCTCGGGCTAAGTAGAAATACCTACTTATGTGCTTCTCTATAGTTTTTTCCCCTTTTATTTTATTTATTTACTTTTCAGCACTTTTTATTTTAACACTTTTACTTTCAATTATTTGCTTTTAAATTGCATGGCCTGAGTATTTAAATTCCTAGATGACGAATGGTTAGGGTTAGGACATTTTTAGATGCATTTGTGTTAGGATGGTAGTTAGAAGTAGATCACCATAATCAATTATTACACTTTTACATTACTAAAAGAAGCTTAAATATAGTGGCTGCTCTCCTTGTGTTCAACCTGTTAGTTACACTGATTCGTACGCTTGCTGTTATTTTTAAAAGTCAAACAGGAGTATGTGGTCTAAATTTCCTTGAGATTGGAAATTCATATGAGATCTATCATGCCTCTTGGAGGGAGTGTTATAATATGTATAGTGGTCATCGTTCCTTTTTGGAACTTTTCTTTCATTTTGTTGGGATTTCTTTGACTTAGCATGGCAATGCTCAATGGTATGACCTTCCTTTTTGTAATATCTACAAACAATGTAAAAAGAGGAGACATGGTTAGTATGGTGGGTAACATTTGGTGATCTATCTTTTGGAGTAGTCATTTCTTTTCCTTTACTTTGATGTGATGCCCCACCATCATAGCCAAGTCCTTCTTTGTCTTGAGGACTCTTGCCTTGGGATCCTAGTAGGGTATCCAAGGTCTTTTGTCCTTTTGTGAAGGAGTGTAGAGTGGATTTCAATGTATTATTTTCTTTTTCTAATTCATCCACTTGGGAGGCCAAGATTCTTATTCTATCATTCAAGTCTCTTACCTTCTTCTCTAAAGGTTGGAAGTCTCCAATTGAAGGCTATCCTCATAAAGAGCTTTAAAGGCTCCTTGGAGGTCATCTTCATCTAAATCATCATTATCAATAGATTTACAAATTGGAGAGTTTACCTCATTGTCTTCATCCCCATGTGCTATGTGCGCCAAGTTTGTGACTTCCTCATCTGAGTCATTCTTGTTGCCTTCATCATCACTTGTATCCCAAGTTGATTTGGACACATAAACCTTAGTCTTATTTTTTAATTTTAGACATTCGAGTTTTAAGTGGCCAGGCTCCCTACATTCTCAACAAACAACATTCTTTTTATATAAATCTTGATCCTTTGATAAATATTTATCTCTGTGTTCCTTGTGGGGTTGACTCTTGTATTGATTGCTCCCCTTATTCTTCAAGAACTTGTGGAATTTTTTAGTGACACATGAGAGTTCTTATTCTATGTCAAAATCTTCATCATCATCGTCATCACTTACCTCTTCAACCATTTGGGACGACTTTAGTGCTATAATTCTTCTCTTGCTTTCATGAGCTAGCTTTTTAATGTCAATTCCACCTTGTGGGTCTGTAGAGATCCGAATAGATAGTCGAGAGGGATCTTTATTAGGTCTTTAGCTTCTTCTATAGCAGTTTTCTTTAGTCTCCAAGCTGTGGGTAAGTATCTCAAGATTTTTCTAACCTTTTTAGCATTAGTATAGGTTTTACCTAAACTTTTGAGACTATTCACAATATCAGTCAATCGTGTAAACATTTCGGAAATAGTTTCATTTTTTTTCATAGTAAAAGATTCATAATCTAAAACTAGTTGGTCTAATTTTCTCTCCTTTACCTCTTCTGTACCTTCATGTGCAATCAGGAGTATGTCCCAAATCTCTTTGGTTGTGTCATATGCTATTACCCCGTTGAATTCATTCTCGCTCAAGGCACATTGAAGAAAGGTAATGGCTCTGAAAATATACTGGACGAAGACTAGATCTTGCGTAGTCCATTTTGATTCGTCCTTTGGTACCTTATTTTCTTCAACTTCTTTGATGATGACATAAAGTCCATTTTCTATGGCTCTTCATACAAGAATATTATATTTACAAACAAAGTTTTTGAATTTGCATTTCCAAAAGGAAAAGTTTTCTCCATTGAAATATGGGGGTCTAGAGGTAGTCATGCCTTCTGATGGTCCTTGAGATGTGGCCATGGTCTTTGACTCTCTTTAAGACAAAAATAGTCCTAAAAATCTGAACTCTCGCTTTGATACCAATTGAAATAACCTAAAGATGGGTGAATAGGTTATGCTAGTAGAAATTTAATCTTTTAGAAATAATGTCCTCAAATGCGATTACAAATTAAAATGTTACGGAATAAGTAAAATAAACATAATCACACAACACCAAGATTTATAGTCATTTGACTCAATCCGAGTTTAGTCCACTCCCTACAAGATCCTTTTATAAGATATTCCACTTGCTTTTCTCTTTCAATATAGTAGGTAGAGAGAAAAATCTTTACAATGTTTTAAGGATAAAATTATCCGTACAATCCCCTTTATAGGTAGAGAGACACCTTACAATCTCCTTTAAGATAGAGAGGCACCTTACAATCTCTTTCAAGGTAGAGAGATACCTTACACTCTTTTAAGGATAAGAGAATCATTTATAAAAGCCTAAGTACAATCTAGACTTATTGTAAAAACAGAAAAATAAGAGAAGTGAAATAATAGAGGATTACCTCCGGTGTGGTGCAAATGAAATATGCAATGACGATAGAATGCATCTTTGAAGTCTTCTTAATGCTTGCAATACAAATGCCAAGATGTAGATGAACACTTGTAGATAGCCTTGAGCTTCTCCTAAATAAAAAATGAAGAACTTGAACTCAAGAGATGGTGTTAAACCAATTCTCACTTCTATGCATAAATAATGTTCCTCCAAAGTTGAGATTAATTGTTAATTAATGAGCAGCATTAGGGTATTTATAAGTGAGCTTAGGTGGTCATTTTAGGTAGTAAATCTCACTCAAACGATCATATTTTGAGTTCACTGGTCGACCGCCATCAGTAGCCTATCGACCGCCAAGAGCCATTGAGGCAAAATATAGTCATTGGGGCACTTCCAAGTAGTCATCGGTCGATCGAAGGATTTTTTAGATTGACCGGATATGGTCTTAAACAATGCCGATCGACCGCCAACTATTAGGAAAAAGAATCTTTAATATTTATTTTCCTAATGATTTTATCCTTAAGATAAGATTTAAGTTATAAGTCTATTATTATAAAAAAGGACTCAATAACGTGGAAGAGGAGGATATATCTCTCACGATTCCCTCACTCATCCAGAATCGCCTCTCCCATCTCCCTTTCTCTCTCTTCCTCTTTGAGTAATCGAGTATGATCATCAGGGTTTTATGAAAACTCTGACTATTGTGGAGGAGCTTAGATCCAAGGGAACGTAAAGTTGTACATGAGGAAATGATTCACTGCGAAAGGGCTAAGATCGCGTGGTGATTTTGCACTTGTGGAGTTTTCAGGTAATGATCAAAACCCTCGTGTTGATTATTTATTGAATGGTTGACCCTACCAATGGGATGATCCGAATCGCTTCCACGAATACATCCTTCAATGATATCAGGGCCTCCCTGTCAAAGGCAGACCTTAAATATTTTTAATAGTATTCATGCATTATATGATCCTTGAATTTTATTTCAAAAAAAAAAAAATCCCTTACCATGGTTTTTTGTCGATCCATGTTCTTACACAAGGCTATTAGGTTGAATAAGTTTTTGTTATGCATATAATTTTTTTTTCTTTTTTTCTTTTTTAATTTTCAAATCATCATGCAATGCTTTGACAAAAAAAATCATGAATAGTATGGCACTGTTCACCGTAACAATGACGTCACACTGTTCATTGTGAACAGTGAATTAAAAAAAAAATAAAAAAACAAGGAAGAAGGTCCAATGGCTAAATCCGTAAGAGTCACAGGTTTGACCGCTAGAGTTTGTCGATGAAGATGGAGATGGTGTGATCGATTTTTTAGGTTTTAAGAATCTTTTGGTGTAAGGACCATTTCACTCTTAGTTTTTAAAATGATGGATTTTTTTGTTTTTATGGGACCTTATAGTTGTAAATGGTCTTAAGTTTTTAAATTAAAACAAAACACTTTATGGGCTTTTAAAAACGAGCTGCCCATATTGGGCTTTAGCTATGATAAACTCTTTTGGGCTTTTGAATTTATTTGTGAAACAATGGCCTATTTGGAAATTTGAATGTTCATGCTTTGATTGGGTTTTAGAAACCTGATTCGTCTTATATACATGGACTATATAATATGTGTACGATTTGATATTACAGCCATGTTAGAAAGCATGCAGGGGCCTAAATGGGTTTAATTTCATGTTAAGTCCGAATGGGTCCCATTCAAGTTACCATATAGGATGTTTATATTTTCAAATATGGATTTGGTTTTTTCGAAGTAAAAACAACTATAATATAGAACCTTGCTTGGCTATAGGGCTTTAGTTAAAAACGTTTTAATTAAAACCCATATAAACCAGATTGTTTTATGGGGTTTGTTCTATAAACTCAATTTTAAGCCTAACCGCTTACTAGGTGACCCAATTATTTATAAACATTGGCTTTGAATAATTAATATTTTCCATAGGATCAATATCTCTAATAGTTAATAATTTATGGAATTATTGATATAAGGGATATTAATGTGTACGAAATTGATGAGCTCAATGGAGAGTCCAATACTGGTACCAAGCCTATGAAAATTATTAATTTTTTTATTTTGTTTATTTAAAACCTTAGTTTGACTAGGTGGGACACACATAATATGGTATTGTGTGAAAATTAATATTTATGCATTTTAATGGACTTGCATGTTTTATTACATAAGATGTAATAGTCTATTTATTAAATGTTAATGAAATAAAATGTGCATATGTGAGGTGGGTTGTATCATGGATCAAGAATATTATATTGTACATAGAGCCAAAATAGGCTTGTAACTTAAAGTGTTAAGTACTATTTTCATAAGATAGTGCCTATTAAGCTAATTTGTATATTTATATATTCTTTGAGTTTCTTAAAACCTTAGTGGATCCATGGGTCCCTGAACCTATATAATTAAATATGATTTAATTTTTTATTTTGGAGGTGAAATAATTTGATGTACATGAGATTTACATATATGATAGAATTGTCAAAAGTTGGTAATTTAAAATGTGATTTTGTAAATCTTTATTTCCACATAAATGAGATGAAATGATCAAATGCATGCATTCATTAGTGGTTATGGGATTTAAAATGAACCATATGGATGGATTTTATACGGATAATTTGCATTTATGTGATTGTGAAATTTATCATTTATTAACTATTTACTCTCTCTCAGTCTCTCCTCCTATATTTTTTATAAACTGATGTATTCCCCTTGAACAGTCCAATTGGTGGGTTGATTTCTTAAGGTTTCTTTGATAAACAAAATGTAAAATAGAATTAAGATTTTATTTTATCATGTGATGATCGAGAGAAAATTGATGACGATGATTGTAAGACGATCGGAGATGTTGATCAAGGGTTGATCGGAGGTGTTGATCGCTTGGACGAAGCGGCCAAGATCAAGATGAAATGTAGTTTACAATACAATAGTTATTTTTATGTAACTTGCATTGATGAATCTGCAAAGTTGAGTGGAAGTAGCTAATGAGGCTATGTTACTCCTACCCATCTTAGAATCAAACTGACTTACATGAGATGTAAAGTCAATTGACTCCAGATGCCATCTCATAACCACTATAGTAAATAATTTACATGTGATGCTTAATTTAATTGTTTAACATAAATGCTTGCTCTATTACATGTGATGTGAAATTAGTTTAAATACATATAATGTAATGTATGATAATGCATTAAATGTATGTCGATATAATTATCTATGTATATGCGTTCATGTTCCCCTCATTATAAAGCAAGTATGATATGGGAAACTTTAACCAGTGAAATTCTCATGGCTTCCCGTGGTCGGTGAGGCTAGAGATTTCATAGGTCAATTCTGACAAATGTCAATAGGATAATGCTTGTGATTGATCAATGAACAGTCTACACTCATCTCCTACGTGATAAGCAGAGGACGTAGTCAGTGAGAGGTATACTGCGATAGTAGACACTAGCTCCCAATGCATGATTCACTCTAAGACGATGGGTATGCACTTGACCTGAGTATGTGTCAACCGATAGGAATGGACATAGTATTCAGGTGGTCAAAATTATTGAAAGTCTTTGTAATGGACAGAATCAGTCCAATAAATCAACACGTGTACAATGAACTCTAATAGGCTAAGTTATGCATGTAAGGGTTGAATTATTCCAATTCACACCCCAAAGCTTTGAGGGAAACTTAAGGTGTAAGAAACCATTGATTGAGCTTCGTCCGCTTGTATTCAATGGTATGTATCTGTAAATTAATTATACATCATTCTCCATTTTACCATCACTAACCCACTAATTATTATAATGTTGACCTATTGTCTAATCTAATTATTTGGAATAGACAAGACTATTTACTCATACTTGTATTTGAGTAAATTAGTTTATCCTGAGAGAATAATCTTTCTCTAGTTGATTTTATGATACTTTTTATAAATTGTCAAGGGTTATAGACATGATAAGGATGCTAAGGAGATGTTTGATGAATAAACTAAAGATGTTCATTGATCGTCAACTAAGGTCTATCATATTACCCAAGATGACTTAATATTCTCAAATTCTTGACTATGTCATAATAATGATAGGTCACTCAATGAGATTGGAATTCTTTAAGTTAATAATGGATGTTTATTTCAATATCTTAACCATGTCACTAACTATAATTGGTGGAAATTTTTGCTTATGAAAAGTCAGTGTGTAATGACATTTGTAGTTTTCTCTTCATGTTCAATGCCCAATGGTCAAAATAAAAAGAATGAATGTATGAGTGTGACTCATATGTCAAGTACTATGGGGAAGAATGATATAAAGAATTATCAACTTTACCTAGCCACCTTATGAAAGTAGTTAGATGGAATTTTTCATAAAACACTTGTCCTGTTTGAATATACTGTGTTGATATGACCAACAATTGCATGATATGTAAGGACTTCGGTTCCTCATGCATGTTTATAAACTAATTGTATAGTTTAAATATGACAAAAGTATTTTATGAAAACTAAAAATCATCTTTTAACTGGGACTAGAACAGTTACCATGTTATGGTAATGAAAAAAAAAATTATGTGTACTCTAATTAATTTCACACTTTTGACGCTTATTGTAAAGTTGTCTAGAGTTGATAGAATTTATAAGTTGGAAGGGATAAGCCTCCAGAATGTCTGAAGAAAAATCCTATGTCAACTTATAAGTCCTATTTATGAAGACATATGACCAAGTGTTTTTCAAAATGGTTATAGAGCTATTTGTGTTTTGAAGTTAATTTATACCAATGTAGATTATCCAATAAATACTCTACCTGATAAAGGTATGAGTGTTAACTCTTGCTTAGATCAAGTGAGAATATTTATCATATATTTTTTAGATTATCTAAAACAGTATAAGATCTCTAATTGAGATATCCAGATACATCATATTGTATGATATAATAAAAAGATTGAATTAGACATTGTAAGATAATGTTTGACAGCTGTTTTATTAGTATTGTACTTTTAAAATAGTAGTATTCATTTTGAATAAGTATCCATCTAAATTTGTACCTAGGGAGCCTTTTGAATAATAGAATATGCGAAAGTTTATTCTATAATTTCTTAAGGTCTATGGACCGTTTAGCTTAAATTCAAAGGCAGTTGACAAATGAGATGAAATACAACAATAAATAGCATATGGTTTGATAATCCTATTTGGTTGACTTTTTTTTAAGAGAATTATATTACATTGTAATATATTTCTGAGGATATAGAATAGTTCTATGTGTACTAACTAAATCGATATTTGTAATTCACATGTTTTGTGGAACATCCTTTAAGGTCACAATGTCGTAGGAGGATAATTAAACTTCTTATTAATTATACCTTTCTTATAAAGGAGGATAACTTTCTTATAAAGGAGGATAACTTTCTTATAAAGGAGGATAACTATGTAAAAAAGTTCTACAAATATGGTTTTTCATAATCAAATAGACTTTTACTGAGACTGTAAAGGATGTAGACACAGAAGATAATAGAAAATTGAGCTTTAGAATAGTCTTTTTTAATTTTTACCAAGTCTAAATTTTTAAAGATCTACTATAAGGCATATGCCTATTGAATGTAAGTGAATCTGTATAAAGATGAAAGAAAATGTTGAAAGAAAGAAAAACTTCAAAGTATGATTGTTGACGAATGGTATACCCTCATGGTTTCATTGTTAACAGATGCACACTGTGATAGTCATAGATTCAATTGTTAATAGGAGAAGAGTGCATGCCATTGAGATCTAATCGATCTCTTGAGTATTTTTGTCATCTGAAACATTCACCTTTGATCAAATAACAAATCGTTTGTTTTGATAAATTTTTGAATGGACCAAAAGATCAGTGATAATACAAATATTTTTCAGGATAAAATAGTTAGATTGCTGTCAAGCTCTAGTAATTGAGAATTACTGAGAAGTGGACATAAGTTCGTAATGTTACTACTTGTCAATCTAAGTAATATTCAATTATTTGAAAATTTAACAATTGTGACAGGTAATCCATAATTTTTAAGATTTGCATTTAAGTGATGGTATTATATTTTGGAATAGTTCCAAAGAGTAATTTATCTTTGATTTTACTATTATAGTAGAATGTTTGGCAATTAGTCAAGTTGTTTGGTTGATAAAAGCTCTTGATTAAACAAGAGACTATTTATAAGCTTATAAAACTACTTATTGTCCTGATATGTGATAATGAAAATGTTTTACACTTGAATGGGGAATTCAAGTTGCATCCTATAGAAAGATTAATCCAGGTTGCTGATGAGATTAACTCAGATGAATACTTTTTTCAAATCTCTTACTAAGGGATTGATGTAGGATGTGAATATGTTGAGAACATGTAAGACAACTTAATGGCTTTGATGTACAAGTGGAAGTTTGTTGAAAAATTTTCATCATCAATCCATATTTATATGAAAATTATATAAATTAATTTGCATGATTTAAATAACGGGCCTTAGTAAGTCCTTAGGCTTTAACCTAAAATTATTCACTACTAGGGACGAGACTGGATATCTTGTGTAAATGGTCATCATATTGTGTGTATCAAGAAATGGAGATTCTAGGGCACAAGTGTGAGTGTACATACAATGTGTACATTGAACCGATCATATGAGAAAAATTCAAGTGTGTGTTACTGTCTGTTGATTTGAAATAAAATTCTCATGAATAGTGTATAATCGGACCTTTGACCTAAGGGGTTCTTGTTGATGCGATCACACATTATGAGTTTTAGTGCACCAACGGTTGATGTCTCCCTGATTATATATCGGTGTAATAGATTCAAATTGTTTGATAGTATTCGAAAGAAATTCCTAACAAGGAATCCACTACTCTTATTGGGAGAATATCAATGAGAGATGGAGAGTGACTTTACTTGATTGGACATAAATTCAGTACCAGTGGCATTTTTATAAATAGTTTACAAAATTTTTAAAATTAATATTTATTTTCATAAATAATTTTGGAAATTTTTTTCTTTGGTCCAATCAGAATTACAGAATCTCTAAAAAAAATTTTATAGACCGGGGATATGACAGTATACACATGCTCTATAGTCTATAATGCGATATTGTATTGTGGAGGGACTGATGTGTAATAATCTACTTAAATTGGGTAATGATTGTTACATCTACTTGGCATTACATGTGTTGATTAACCTTGTATTATGAATACAGTATTGTTAAGATGCATAGCATGCTAGGTGGAATCTCAATGGGATCCTACCATTTTCCTATAAATTCAATCCATATGCACAGCGTCTTAAAGGTCATGAATTCTTTTTCTTGACCTAAGATTTTGGATCCTCATGTGAGATAAAATCTCACATTAGGATGGAGGAGATTGTTAGGAAAAAGAATCTTTAATATTTATTTTCCTAATAATATTTTTTTATCCTTAAGATAAGATTTGATCCTATCCTTAGGATAAGATTTGAGTTATAAGTTTTTTATTATAAAAAGGACTCAATAATGTGGAAGAGGAGGATATATCTCTCACGATTCCCTCCCTCATCTAGAATTGCCTCTCCCATCTCCCTCTCTCTCTTCCTCTTTGAGTAATCGAGTATGATAATCATGGTTTTATGAAAACCCTGACTATTGTGGAGGAGCTTGGATCCAAGGGAACGCAAAGTTGTACGTGTGGGAAGGATTCACTGCAAAATGGCTAAGATCGCGTAGAGGTTCTGCACTTGTGGAGTTTCAGGTAATGATCAAAACCCTCATATTGATTATTTATTGGATGGTCGACCCTACCGGTAGGATGATCCGAATCGCTTCCATGAATACTTTCTATCACCAACATGACAGACTATGTTTTGACAAAATACTGTCATACTGACCATTCATCAATGTTTTGACATCTTTTTGGTGGATCTCAGATTGACCCAAAACCATTAACTTGGAATCATGACTCGATTTTCTACAACTTTTATGAAGGGTCCATATCCTGATACCAACTCTGAGGTTACCCAAAATGCCCTTGAGTCAGGTATTATGGTTTTCACAGAATATTACTAGAACACATTTTTCCTAGTATGTTCCATACCACCTAAGGACTTTCATACTTGCTCAAGGTATGTCATAAGGTCATTCTAGTATGATGTTATGCAATGCATGGTGTGCATGCACGCGTGCACACACACACACACACACACACACACACATATATATATATATGAAAGTTTACATATTACATATAAATAACCATTCTATCCTAGAGGTCTTCTTCTCCACTCGAACCTTGAAGTCTTTATCTTCATTTTCACTCTTGGCACTTCTTCTTCCATTCTTCTTGTTTGCAATTCCATGTCTTTAAGCTTCATGTCATGACATCTTGAAGCTTGAATTCTTCTGATACATTCTTCAAGCATTGATACCAACTTGTTAATACACCTTATTTGATGACTTCAATCTTTATTTCTTTCTTTCATTCATCAAATTCAATCTTTGATATGAAGTTTTTACAAAACAGTACTTGAAGGCAAATTGTGAAATACCTTCATATGTTTGTTATCATCAAAACCAACTATAGAAGTGTGGGCATATCTCTAACAGAACGCTCATTTGTAAAACTATCTTCATATTAGTCCGGACTATAAGTAATTTAGAAAAGAATTTCCACTTAATTATATACAATAATTTTATTGATAAAAATATCAATATATAGCTTATAAATGATCGGGCTAGTAAGTCAAGCTGAGTCCAGCTTGTAAGTGGTCAGGTTAGTCATGCAACCGGTGGGCTTAGCTCATTCTCCGAAAATGACTGATTATAAACGGATCGGGCTTGAGACCAACACATTTATTAATCGGGCCAAGATTAATTAGGCTAACCAGGACATGCTCAATCAGGCCTACTTAGCCGGGCCTAAAATTTGACACCCCAACTTACATGTCATTGGGAGGTGGCTTTTCAGATGTCTATCCACCAACATACTTGCAACAAAATAGGCAATCCAATGCCAACAAAGAGAATCAGAGAACAAAAAACCAGTCCCTTTACCCAATTAACATCCTTTTAAAGTGCTTCAATCTATTGGGAAGTGAATTTAACCATGGATACTGACTTCACACAATGAGTAAATTCATAATGAGAAACAATGCATCAATAATATAATTTTTTTTCTTTTTCTTTTTCTTTTTTTTTAACTAACGACGGGTATTCAAGGCTACGGCCGGACCAGCAAAGAGATGAATAATACGAGGATTTTAAAAGCTAATGATAAGAACTATTGTAGAGAAATTCACCTAAAAAACAAAGGAATTAATTTAGTAAACTCCCCTCCCTTCCCTAGCCCAACATTTACCTAAAATATACATATTACAGACCTTCAATTGCACAGGATCAAGCATCCAAACTTAGCCTCAATACTCTCAATTATTCAAGTTGGACCAAAACTCAAAAAGTCTTCAGACTGGACTGAAAGCTGGATGTTCAATAAAAGCAACCCAGTGCACGAGGTTCATGCTACTTTAGGGTCTGAGAGGGGCAAATGTACACAGCCTTACCCCCATGCTTAGCAAAAGAGATTGTTTTTAACATGTGATCAACATGTTGCAAATCCTACGGATTTATAGATGACCTTTCATGGCAGCTAAAGCCAGTGGACAGAGTCCAGATGAGTTATAGAGGATGATACCTCATGACTGGATAGGAGCATAGAGGTGAGAATGGAGCATATGAGCCTGCACCAGCGGAAGTCGATGAGTTATATACAGAGATCTATCACTGACTCTACCATGACAAGCCGACCAAGGTGTTTGACGTAAAGGCATCCATTGACTAAAATGAAGAAGTGATTGATCTTCGTCAACGGAGTCAACATGGAGAAGGCTCTCATGCAATATCAGCTCATGATTTAGCCAGTGTTAATGTATGTATTTACACTTTCTTTTCCTAACAGTTTGAGCTTTTAGGTGAAACTGTAGCGAACCAACTGGTGGTCGTAGGCATGAGCATCGATAGTCAGCTTTGAATCCTGAACCATTTGATCCTGACGCTGCCCAGAGGAACAAAGGGGGCAACAGAACCCTGTTGGATAGTCCAGTTTGGAGACTCAAACACCTGACTCTACACAGGCATAACAACAACCTGGGCCTACACAGTCTCATCATCACTTGCTATTTGAGTATCCACCATCAATTTACCCACCTAGTTCCCATATATCCACCTCAGCCTCTCTCTCCCTCCTATGGAGAGAGCAAGTCAGGCAGTAGAGCTTCAGTTAACCTTATGGTCATAGTAGTGGGAGCAATTAGAGCAATGACCCATTCTTCTTCAATGCATGAGGAGCCACTCCTGATCGGTACTAGTTTGGATATCAACCACCTTGCTGTGCTAACTAATGCTGACACGAATCACATTTACAAATTGTGGCCAAACTTATAATTAGGCTTATTGCGGGTATGTTTATTTTAGTATTTGTTTGATGTTTGAGGACTATATTTCTGACCTGGAAAATTTCAGTTGTGGGAGTATGGAACACTTAATTGTGATTGTATAGAAATTTTATATTGGATGAATGGTTGATGAATACCTCGAGGTCATATCTTGCCACTTATCAAAATTATATAACCCTATTTATAAATTTTAATTTGCCATACAAAAAATTATATAATGGTTTTTACATTTTTGTATTCAAATGTACATTTTTTTTCCGTATTTTTTTGTTGTATTTATTGAATTTTTTTCATACATTTTTTATGCATTGATTCAAGCCACCGATCTGGTTCCAATTCCAAGTTTTTGAACCTTTCTCTCGACAATTACTTTGGTACTTTGGTTGATATTATCTGATCCAAGGAGAGAACTGAAATTTGCAAAGGCCAAGCTTATCAATCATGCTAAAGAATGGTAGAGAATTAAAGAGCAAATGCATACTTGTTTGCCACACAAAGAAAAATCTCAAAGATAAATAACCATAAGGGGCTTGTTCGATTGGCAATGACCAACACCTTACAATTAAGTGGTCATGAATTCAACTCTTCGGGGCCTACCTATTTAAAAATAAATAAATAAATAATTAATTTTTTTTTAAAATATCTAGTGGTAAATATCAAAAGCCAACTAAACTCATTCTTAAGGCACCATCCAAGATAGAAAAGAAGGAAAGAGCTAATGAGGAGGAGTAATGCTGGAGTAGATTACAAGAAACTACTCCAACAGTTCATAACCCCAAACAATACAAATAGGAGCAGGAAACAAATAAATAAGACCATTAAATAAACCCCCAAGGACACAATACTAATACAGAAACAAAACCAGCCAAAAACCCAACCCGATAGGAGAGAGAAAGACTCGCTATAGAGCTAGAGAGAGAGGTGTGGCCAGGCCTGTAGGGCTCCAATTGAGCTGCAAATATGGTTGATTGTAGGGCCCACCAAGGGTACAAAAACCCCCAAATATGAAGAGCTTCTGATGGCTGGTTATGGAGCTATGTGCTTTCTTGATTTTCAGACCTAGAAGAGAGAATGTGAAGAATTCTACTAGAACAACAACTTGTCTTCTTCAAGTAACCCTCAAGAGATGATCGATTGATCTTTTTAGAGTATAGAACCAATCCTCCAAAGGCTCTGTAGATCAGATCTCAAACTTAGGCAGCAATGAGGGTCGATTGGCTTCAAAAACAAGAACTCTTTGGCTGACCGATTCTGATTTTGAATGCTTTAACAGATCTG
Source organism: Macadamia integrifolia (assembly GCF_013358625.1). NCBI lineage: Eukaryota > Viridiplantae > Streptophyta > Magnoliopsida > Proteales > Proteaceae > Macadamia > Macadamia integrifolia. Next base: position 101,634 of record NW_024870075.1, read on the forward strand.
AACTTCTAATAACAATAACTAGAAAATAGCAAAAAAATAAAGTGATTAAAATAAAGAAGAAACAAGGGAAGTGGGAGAGGAGGTGGTTATTTCGGCTCTGGCTTTTCACCCACAGCTATCTCGGCTCCTCTAAACAATTGATTGCAAATCTTCTTTATTCAAATATGCGAAATAATGGTATATATGCCTCTCTATTTATAGAGGGAAGGTTTATAATCATACTAAGACTAGGAGCTAGTTTCCAAAAAGAACTAGACACTCTTACTACAACTAGGAATTCAAAATAAGATAAAGACTTGACTTTATGACTCCAATATGAAGTAGGACTAACTAACTAATAGTCCATATATGACTTTACAACTGACCAATGGCCTAATGAGCATTTATTGAATTAAATAACAACTAATTAAACTAGTGAATTAAATCTCATTTTTTTATCTTCTACCCATATTTTAGGCCCATTAAAGTGGTCAATTTCAAAGAAAACCCATGGGATCAAAGGCCTAACACATATATAACACAACCCAAGGCTTATTTACAATAAAATAAACTCAAGTGACTTATCTACATCAATGAGCATATTACTCTGGATGAGCCCACAAAGGAGAATTTAGATCACCACTCCAGTTTAATGTGGATCATAAAGGTGACTTCACTTCAAGACAAAGAGAGCCAATGATTGTAAGTTCCAAGGAAGAGATTCAACATAGAAAATTCTACTAAAAAGAGTATGTATAGCTGCCTGATCCAACAAAGGAAGAATTGGTGTTTAGAGTTGATCATTCATTGCACAAAATATAAGAATCAAATGTGAATCAACTTGGAAGCCATGAAAGTTTAAAATGTTTTTTTCATTATTGAAAAGCTTATTGAGTTTGTGATACCCCATCACTTCTTAGACAAGAGGGTTCCATTTCCTGGGCAACCTAGGCAACAAAGCGTCTTTCCAAATACTAGGAATGTGCTAGTCTTAATCCTAGTCTATCTTTACAATGTCAAAACACTAGCCTATAATTATAAGCTTAAGCCTAGAGATCCTTGCACCAAAGCAATTTCTGACATTAAAATGGACACCCAGTGGAAGCCATGACCTGTATTAGCGGGTCTAGTAATGATTTCCTACTGCATCTGTGGGTTGATTGGGCAATGCATGGACATGAATAGAGATTGAACATATTGGAGAGCTGAATGACCCAATTGAAAAATTCTTACATAGAAAATTTAAAATACTTGCTTGAGTGCAAAGCCCACTATTTCCATGGACGAAAGAATGAAAAGACTCAAGTATAACATAAGTAAATTGAGGAAATTATACTTCTTATGGTTTTCATTCAACCCCGGTATGACCCGGTCCATGTGGTTGTGGGGTCAATATGGGCCCGCGGAACTAGTCAGGCCGAAGGCCTGGATACCTATCGTTAGCAAAAAAAAAAAAAGGAAATTACACTACTTCCTACATACAAGAGAACTGGTGGGATGAAACTTATCAATATTGAAGGAGAAGTGTCATGGGAAAGATAGACTTTTAGACACCATTTTAAATTGCCACCTCAACTTGACATTGAATATTTTTGAAGAAATATTCTCTCCCTTAAGAGGACTAGGATGAATGTCGACAGATCTTGCTCAAAGACCAGAGGTCAAAAAATGGAACAAGGCCTGAAACAGAGGATGATAAGTGTGACCTTGACCTTCTATTTACATTGTGAGTTATAAAGGATAAGAGCACTTCCAAACTGATCTTTCAGATTCTCCTACTAACTGTTCTCATCACTGAACCCGGAAGATCCCACCAGTAGGCTCCATCCGGTTGCAAGTAAAAGGAAGGGAAGGGAAAGAAAGTGAAATTGATCTAACAAGAAAAAGCAAAGTTTTGTAATCATGACTAATGTAATCTCCTTAAACTCTTATCGTATTTGGTAATTATTACATACTTTTAGATGTAATCTTTATATTCCTTTTCAAATCAAAAGAATTGGTGGCAAGGTAAAGTGAAATTTAATAACTGGATTTAGAATATTTTGAAGTTAGTTAAAAAATCATGTTACGTAATGATTACAAATGTTTTCATTTTAGACGAAACCTTGACAAAATACAAAATATTCATATGCAAGCATGTGAACAGATAAATTATGCACAATGATCTCTGACATCACAGGAAAATAGGGAATGGAAGATTTGAGGAAGATATCAGTTGCTAAAAATAATGGTCAGAAAAAAACAAAAACAAAAACTTACCTAGGGATGGAAAACAAGATCTCTGAGCTCGACAATTGACCTACATGCATTGAGTTTTGAGGATGCTAACATACTGAGCTTACTCATTTGATAGACCATGTTACTAAATTTTATTATGTTTCACTTCTTTTCTGCAGATAAAGAAAAGAATTCATGCCAAAAGTCATTTCAATGTTGTAATCTTAAGCCAAGGCACCCTCCATGGACACCAAAGCAATTGCTGAGTAAATAAGAATAAATAATGGAATGACACAGGATAACCACTGCCCTGGACCTGTGTTATCTGATCATATTGGCTAGATAGGGAATTGGATAGGACCTAAATCGTGATTGGACGAGATAACCAAACCAGTTTTCTTCTTGGATCCCTTCCCAAGAAATTTGGAAATTTCAAATTAAAAATAATATGTTTCTTGTGGCTTAAGTCCAAAACCCACTATTTCTATATAAGAATAACAAAAATATTGAAGATTTTTGAGTTGCTAATGTTGAAGAGCAATGCCATGGAAAAGACATTGACTAAGACTGCCACTTCTGCATATCAAATGGATATTTTGGAAGGACAATAATCCTCCAGACTACCATAACAAGGAAGCACCTTTTTAGATAACTTGATGCCTCATCTGGTCATCTCCAGAAAATTGAACAAAAAATTCCTGACCAGAGTATTAGAACCATGACTTGACCTTTTTACATTCTCTTGACAACAATTGCATTCACAAACTGCTCTTTCACATTCTCCTCAGTTTTCTGTTAGAGAAATACGAATAAATAAGAAAAAAAGTTATCATGCAGCAAGTGCAAAGATAAATTCTCAAAGTTAAAGTGACTACCAACTACCAAGGAATGATGATTCTGTGGGATTTCATCTTTGTTTCTATTGGAAAGAAATCCCCAATAAGGAAATGATATTGAGTTTGTTCCTCTGCATGCTACATGATTCATTGATTCAGCTCAGCTCTATACCCTTAATTTAAACGTAGGCCAGTCTAAAGAAGCTCTCATATATATAAATGTCTATATATATTTGATATATATAGACATTGAGGAGAGTTGGACTCAAACCTCTAAATTGTGAGGTGTTGATCCTTTCCAACTAAGTTATTCCTTGGGGTAAACTTGACAACTTCTTACTAATTCAAATCATATAGACTAGTAATATAATAACCATTATTAGTAGCACATCTATCGTAGCTTAAATAATAATCAAAAGCTTTAAACTAAGCTTGAATCATTAACACCAAGTTTTAAAAATAATTCCATACCAGTATGTTTCTCATCAAGCATGAGCGATGCACAAGCCCCAATCTTTCAGAGCATCAAACTTATTCACTTTCTTATCATTAGTGATCAGGCTAAAATAAATGGAAGCCTCAAGATCTTACCCTATCCGAGCTGGTTTAGCTAGAACCTATTCTATATTTCAAATAGTTTTAACTTGAAAAAGAACAGGCCAACATCTGAGCAAATGCGTAATGACCAACTGGGTTTCTACAATTCTACAAAAATCATAGCAAATCAAAACTTGAATAAGCCACAAAATAAGCAAACATGCTTCCAATTGATAAGCCACAACAAATGAAGAGGAAAATGAACTTAAGAAGTTGAAAGAATGATTGAAGAATTTTACCTAAGGAGTGCTTTCAAAGAGATGTCCGAAGCAATTACAAAGTCAACGAAATGTTTCTAAGAAGAGAACCAAAGCAAATCCAAACTTCAGAGACCCCTTTGCAACTGAAACTAAATCTTCCCATGGATTCCACTTGCTATTCGCTATCCCCATTTTCTACTAGCCCATCAATTAAAGATGATAAGACAAGCATATCAGGGTTTAAGTTTCAAAGAAAATGAAATAATCCAAAATTTTAAAAATTAAAAAGAAATAAGAAAGAAAAAATCACTCACAAGGGTATTTCTACAAAGCAGGGATTCCGGCACTGTCAGATATACTTCCACTGCTGGCAATGAAGTGAATCTGTGGAATCAACTAGGCAATGATGGAATACCATTACAGTGGGTGACCTCCACCTGTTTAAAAGAGGTATTTGGTCCACAGTACAAGGATGTCAAACTGTTACAGTAGTGGAGTTTGAGTTCCAACTGTTCCTTACTAGGGAAAAGTCTGGGAAGTCTCCTTAGAATGGGGCAATTTTCAACTGTAAGGTGTTCGAGGGAAGGAAATTCACCATCCTCTGCATCACAAAAATCTTCCAGAACTTGCATAAAATACAATTTCAATGAAGTTAACTTTTGAAATCCCTTCATACCACCGGTACCCCTGAAGAATTGATAGCTCAATTTCCTCATTCTCCCTGATATGATTTCCAGGTACTCTAATGAAGGAAGCTGTCCTAAAGATGGGAGGGTATAGCTCTGTCCTTTAAGTGTCACAGAGACTAGCTTGTTGTACCCTGATAAATCTGTGGTCATCCAAGTTGGATAGCTGAAACAGGGGAAGCCCATGATTTCAAGCGACTTCAAACCTTTGGGAGGTTGTAAGGCCTTGAGTACCCTTCTACCTAGCTTGTCATATGCCGATAAATCTGTGGTCATCCAAGTTGGATAACTGAAACCGGGCAAGTGCATCATATCAAGAGAGTTCAAAGCTTTGGGAGGTTGTAGGGCTACAATTCTATCATGTATGAGCAAGGAGTCCCATTTTAATTGCAACTGGTCAATTTTCTCCATGTTCATCAAATAGGCATCACCTTCTTTAACATCTTTTGCATTCTGTAGACTCCTAATGGTAAGACATCTTTCAAGATTCATCAATTCTTTTAACTCTCCTATGTTCTCATCTGCCTCTTTTCCCACATCAAAAAAGGGTATTCTTTTGAGGCAAGTTAATTTCCCTAGTCTCTTGGGTCTTCTTTTAGCTTCCCACCACTTGTGCTGCATCTTTAGATATTGAAGGTTGGATAAGTTGGTGATGTGTTTAGGTAACTCAACAAGATCTTTACAACCCACTATATCCAATACCTGCAAATTGTAAAGCATACACATTGATTCAGGTAATGTTTTCAATGTAATGCTACAGATGCTCAAGTATGATAGATGCTTCAGATAGCCAATGGAATACGGCAATGACTGCATCCAGTGACCAACAAGAACCAAAACACGTAAGCATTTGAATTCGAAAAATAGGCCATCAAAGAGATGACTTCCTTGTACATCTGCTCCTACATATTGGAATGTGGACAAACTCTTGAATTTGTAGGACTCCCTTACTACCATATCAAAGTCAACATTAACCAATGAAATATGCCGAACCTTTTCACCAATGTCATATGATCTATCACACGTTCTACGACAAGGCTTGAATAAAGACCGATCCAACGAATAATTATAATTATAATATTGCAGTCCAATGTTTTCCCTTCTTTCCAGTACTTGTTTAGTTTGAACAAATCCTTTCCTATCAAGGAGATGATGACTTCCTTGCACATCTTCTTCTCCTACAAATTGGAAAGTGGGAGATAAACTCTTCAATTTGTAGGTCTTCATTCCCCCTAGATCGAAGTCATCGTTAGCCATTAACGAAATATGCTCATGACCCTTTTCACTGATGTCATATGATCTATTTTGCTCCAATCTAAAACACATTCCCGTTGAAACAGAGCATGCTAAATCATGCATGAGATCATGCATTGCAAAGTTATCAAATATAGGCTGGAAGAAAGACCTATGCAACAAATCATCAAAATATTGCAGTCCAATGTCTTCCTTCCTTTCCACTTGTTTAGTTTGAACAAATCCTTCAGCAACCCAAAGTTGAACTAAAGTTCTCTTTCTAAATGTATAACCCTTTGGAAATAAAGAACAATACGCAAAACACTGTTTCAAATGTGGTGGTAGATGATAATAACTCAAACTTAGAGCCGGCAGAATATCATCTTCTTCTATATCCCACATCTCACTTTCCAAAATAGATAGCCATGCTTCCTCATCTACTGCACCATTAAGAAGCCCACCAAGTGTTTTTATTGCCAAAGGTAACCCATCACACTTGTTTACAATTCCATTTCCAATGGCTTCTAAGTTGGGATAAGCATTTGTATTTGGATCAATAAAAGCGCAATCTTTGAACAAGGACCACCCAACTGCCTTGGATAAAGCTTTCAAATTATAAGTGTTAGCTGCATTCATGATGGATGAAACTTTCTTACTGCGACTGGTCACTAAAACTCTACTCCCTCTACTTGCTCCTTTGAATGCAACGCATAACTTATCCCAATCACCAGACCTTTCAGTCCATACATCGTCTAGAACAATCAAAATCCTCTTCCCCTTCAGCTTCTTTTGAACTGCAAGTTGAAGTTGAGGGAAGGATTTCTGATCAGCCCCATAATTTAGAATTTCCTTAGTTATCCTTTCAATGTCAAACGGAACAGACACACAAACCCATGCTTTTTCTTCAAAGTGATTTGTTATGTCTGGATCATTGTAGAGAAGCTGAGCAAGAGTTGTCTTGCCCATCCCCCCCATAGCAACAATGGCAACCACAGAAACACCACCATCCCTTCCATCATCATATTGATCAGACAACAACATTTCTTTTACATTCTTCTCATCTTCTTCCCTTCCAAACACATGCCTTTCATCAACTATTGAACCCACCATTCTTCTCCCCTCTCTCAATGGAAAAGATTGTATTCTAGTTAGTAATTTGTACTGCTCTTCTTCACAGGGTCCTTGGAAGTAGTGTTTTTCAAGCCTCTTCTCAATGATAGATAGTTTCTCATTAATTTCAGTTATGAAAGGACCAATCTGTTTTCGATATAACTTATCATCCTTATTCAAAGCAAAGGAGAGAGAAAAAGGTACCTGATTGATGTCTCCTAGTTTGCGAGTTTCTATGAGAAACTCATCAAGCACGTCGTCCAAGTAGTAAGCCTCACTCCTAAGATCTTCAAGGCAGAGTTTCAGAAGCTCATCCTTCATTTGCTTGTTCTCTACCACCTGAAGAATTGCTTTGATTCTCTCCATGGTGCGATAAAGAACCTGCAACTCTCTCTCAACGCCCCATGTTGATCCAAATTTACGTTGCAGTAGAGGATGATCTAATTTATTGATAATCGCCTGCACAGTTGGGGAGACAACGATGTCTGCCCTTTTGAGTCTACTAACCATTCCTTTCAATCTGGAGCACAAACAAACGTAAGAGCAAATGATGCACAAGTTAACAAGAGCATATGTTGTGAAGAACGGAGATAGAAGAAAGGATTCCTATCCTCAGCTCAAGCCCCTAACTACAGGTCAACAACGCAGTTGATTCGGGTTGCAGCCGGCTCGTCGTTTGCCTAGGCAATAGCTTTGGGGTTTTCTAAAACTACCTAGGCCAATTAACGTATGTGACGCTCCAACCAGCCGAACTGGACCTCAGTGACTGGATTTGGGGCCGTTTGATAATGTAATCAGAAACGTGTTTCTGTGTTTTTTTATTCTCAGAAATAAAGAAATGACATAAATACCGTTTGGTAAAAGTGTTCTGTTCCACTTGTTTCTTGAAACATAAATTGAAATTTATAACAATTTATGCTCCAAGAAACATGAATGACGAAACAAGTTTTACTTGTTTCGCTCGTTTCTCGAAACAAAATTGGGGTACAAACAATCGATCGACTACGGACCCTTCTTCATCTCGTTGGTGGAACACCTTTCATCGTCACCCTCTTCATCACTGTCGCTGCTCGGTGCGTCTACAAAGAGCTCTCGAAGACTGTACCGCTCAGACAAGAAACGTTCGTCTCTCTCTCTTTGGCCTTACTTCAACCTCATGGAACGGATGGAATTTGGGCCATTTCCGATCGGGGCCCTTCCCATTGTCGCCATCGATCTGCATCGTAACAGATTGGGATGGACTAGGGAATTGCAGGGAGGGCGGAGGTGGGAGCAAGGGGGAGGAGTTGGGGAGCCCTTTGCTTATGAAACTAAACCTAGTTCAGAGGATGGATTCTTCGTCTCCGGCGCCGATGGGGATCTCAAACTCAGTTCACAAAATAGGTTCTCGATCTTTACATCTGATGGCCTTACGGCTGACTCCGCCATGGCATCCGAGCCTTCCGTAGCCCCTCTGGCCAAGCTTTAGCACAACCCGTTGCAGGCCCTCATAGCCAGCAACCCCCTTACCCGTTTCACTTTCTCTCTCTACTCTCTCTCTCTCTAGGGTTTATTTCATATACAAAGTTCACACGCGTCTCTGCAAATCGAAACTCGAAAAGCAAAGGAACCACAATTGGAGAATCTGTACCAGTACAATCTAGAGTTATCCGGCAAAGGAAGCGACGGAATCTGGCAATTTCAGGAGTATAAGAGGGTAAGATTTGCATCAGGAAATAGCACAGAGAGAGAGAGAGAGAGAGAGAGAGAGAGAGAGAGAGAGAGAGAGAGAGAGAGAGAGGGAGGATATGGTGAGGTGGGGGTCGCCGCAGATTTACGGCGGACGGGAGAGTTGAGGTGAACGCTGGGTCGGGGGTGAGAGCGAGAGAGGGAGGAGATGCAGACTGCTTATGAGGCTTATGGGTCCAGAACCTCATGGTTCTAGAAACAAGAATTATCAAACACCTCTCTTACCTGTTTCTGTTTCCAGAAACAACAATTTCTGTTTCTGCCGTTTCTTGGAACAGAAACGGCAGAAACGTTATCAAACGGGCCCTTGGTGTCCAATTGGTTATAGGCTTCTCTGGCGGCTTCGTGATAATGGTTCTTCTTCGGATAAGTTTCCGCACCATGATAGATTTCTCTTTCACTGGCACATGGGGGTGTCAATTCCAGATCCCAATGGTAGGCCCGAATGAACCCGATATGTTTATAATCCGACTTAGATTGACCCGATTAATAAATATGTCGGGCTCAGGTAGTACACGATGCAGCCAACTAACCCCACGGGGCCCCGACCTGTCCAACACATTTACAAACTCGACTTGAACCAACCCATTTAAGCCCGACCTAACCCGACCCTTGTATTTTTTTTTTCTAATATTGTTTTTATTTAGTACTAAGCCTATGTGATATGTAAAGTTGAGATGGTAATGATTATTATCGGAACATTCATCTTTTTCAGGCATCCTGACACTCCCTTCCCTACTCGTGAATCATTTTTATTTATATCACGTTCTAATTTATGTGAATTCTTGATCAAGGTTTCCAAACAAGGAAGTTATCCCAAAGGTGGGAAAGGAATCACAGATATTAACATCCAAAGTTTCACTAACTTTGTTGTACTTCGATATATCTGTTGTCATCCAATTTGGAAAGCATAGGGCTAGGGAAGCACACAATTTTGAGAAACTTCAACCCTATGTGCATGGGGTTCTAGGGCCTCAAGTATAAGACTATAAAGATAGAGTACATCATCCAAAGATCTATAATATGAATTACCAGTAAAAGAGGAGATCCACTGACAAAATCACTATTTTTTACCCAAAAAATAATTGATGAGTAAAAAGGAAGCAATGACTCAGGGCGAAGAGGATGTATTTATGAAAGTAAAAAGGACAAATGTTGGTACCTAACCCATACGTGCAGGTAAACGTATAGGCATAGGAACTCAACTCTTCAAGGCCGGACACTTCTTTATTTTAGGGAGGGGGTTTAAATGAATAGCAGTTCAAAGTTCCAACATTAGATGAGGCTGATTTTTTTTTTTTTTTAACCAAATTGTTCGGTCCAGCTTACTCACATCTCGACGGGATGCCCAGACACTTTGATATCAAATTCAATCATTTTACCCTCCAATGTTTCTTGCTTGCATGTTAAGTTTAAGCCCAATTAAAGTTTGATCAAGTGGCTAGACAAACTATTGAAAAATCCAAGACTACCAAGATAGTGAAATGGGTTATTGAAGGGGTACAATGATACACATTGGAGGGTAAAATGATTGAGTTTGATACTATGACTGATTTACACTATTCTCTAGGTATCAACAATTAGATTTACCACGTCACTCTTCCACAAGGAAAAGCAAAGTGTGGCCATCCATCAATGCTCTTGATGGGTTGCAACCCATTGAATCTAATAAAAAAAATGAACATACTTAATGCATGAGGCTCCTAAAACTTTGCGGTCTAGGGAGGATCATAATGACATAGGATTTTCAGCTTATAACCATCAAGACACCAGTAGTGTTTGACATAAGTATGGGAAACATTTCGGTAATTCAAAAATAGTGCAAGAATTTGGTCACTCGTGTTGGAACCAGCTGAATCCTGACCTGGTTTTTTTTTTTTCAGTCCCAGGTCGAATGCTTCAAATATTTGGAGGATCCAAGTCGATAAAACCGGTTGGCAAGGGTTAATTGGGTCAAGTGGACGTGTTCCTAATAGGGCCAATTGAAGGGCAATTTGGCCCACTTCGGTCTGGTTTTGTTAGGAAATTCCAACCATATAATTTTGTGTTTGACAGTACTCATCCAGGTTGGGGTGTTTCAGTGATTCCAGTATGACATATTACATTTAAATAGTCTTTTTCTGTATACCTTCTTAAGCTTCTTTACTGGTTCTTCTGCTTTTCTTTTTATTCTTTTTCTGTTTCTATCTTCTCAATCTCAGAAGATTGGGTGAGAGGCCAGTCCAAGCGGCTTGTACTCCGCTAGTATTGAACCTGTTTGAGAATATTTTCTGGGTTTGGTTTAGACGAACCAAAAATGACAGAATTTCTGTGTTTCCAGATGAAATAGCATGTAATGATAAAGACTTTAAAAGAACTGTTTCAAGTCACTAGAGTTCAACTTAAAAGATTGAAAAGAATACAAAAGCAGGGAAGAAAAAGAATTAAAATTCAAACATTTGCTTCTAAGCCCAAGCGACCAGCAGCCCACACTCTTCTTGAAAACTCGCATGTGAGAAACACATGCATAATGTTCTCCTGTCCAGAGACAGATCACAGGTTGGATCTAAGTCCATCCAAGTATTCACAACAACTTAAATTTGGGATGAATATTGATTTTCCAGAGAAAACACCACCATTGAGAGCAAGGTGATAAGCAAGCACACCTGTTATGGCATTCATTGGATTGAGTTAGTAAATTTTTTTGAATAAAACAGGCTGTTCTCTTGGTGGTGAGAATCCCTTTGTTTGAAAGGTGGCAACACCATCTATCTTCGCAATTGGAAACAGGGATTCTGGAGATGAGAGAAGATAGATGTAAAGGGAGAAGACTATTAAGTAGATTTGTATTCCAATGCAAATCAGTTAAAGCCATATCGACCACCACTAATGATGACCTCACACAATCACTGAATCACTATCCCCCCTCTGGGGATATGTTAAATTCCAACAAAATCATCCGTGTCACCACAGCAGTGTCTATTAATCATCTATCGGGGTGGGCAGTGGCAATATTTTTTAATGACCAATGTTTATTCTTTTATGCTAATTATTTGTTGACAGAGAGGCTTTTGAAGCGGCTGCAGAGGGGATCTTAAACGGGTTGGCGAAGCGAAACGGGCAGGATGGACTATTCAGGAACTGTGGTGTGATGTGCCTCATTTTGAGGAGCTTATGAACCCTAACAATTTTCTGATGTGGCCGTGGGCCTCTATAACCTGAAGGTTGGAATTGGAAGAACTCGTGTTCTCTCCTATTTTTGTAATTAAGCACCAACTGACTACCCTATGTATGTCCTCAGGAGTCAGGAATGCAGCTAGGCAAGCTGTAATCTGCAAATCCTCTATTTGTAATTGGGATGAACTCACTAATTTATACTAAAAGTTTTTCTTTTCGAATTAAAAAAAAAAAAAATTTACAATCACCGATTGATCCAGCTCTTCTGTAGCACGGGCTGTACTGCGACACGTGGATTATTTGAAATCAACAGTGACAATATCCAGGAGAGAAGAGGGGCTTTTGTACATGCGGGGAGTGGATTTAGGGAAGCAACATCACAACTGAAAAGAAAGCTTCATGAATTTCCCTTGCACCTACGATTTTCTCTCTATGATTCTCCGGCCTATTTTCACTTGGAGCAATTCCACCGTTTTTCTCCGGCAACCACTCGGTGGGTGTTCTTCTAATACCCTAACGTCCCTCGGTTCAACTTGGTCATCCAAGGAATCATCCGGTTTGCAGAGACAAGGTACTAGAACCGTTAAGGAAACTTCGAGATCAACTAAAATCTAAGGATTTACTCAACCATAGAAGTCATATTCAACGTTTCTCATTCAAAACAACTCAACTTGATACTTCAAACGTCTCCCAACACCAAGCAAAGCAGGGGAGCACTAATTGTCACCAAACAATCTAATAAACTCCAAATTCAACCAGAAAAACCTTCCAAATCATGCATTAGACACAAGAATCACAAGAAAAACACCATTTGATTTCTTCCTGAATTCACCTCTAAGAGGAACAAAGCAAACATTTCAAACCTCTAGCTTCAAGTGCACCTCAACCAACCACTCAAAAACATTCAAAATTCCTCCAAGAGGCACTCAGAAACGAGGCTAAGACAACAGAATCCATAATCTAACACCTCAGTTAAACTCACCTAAGAATCCTCCGTCGGTGAAGCAAGACTTGTCTTTAAACGAAGAGAAATCAAAATCAAAAGTAAGCGATCTGCCTGAATGAGCCCTCACCCTGGAAAATCGTTGAGAATGGTGTTCAAAACCCTAGCTTTTGTTGCAATAAAAAGGTTTTCCCATCGAAGAAGGGGGCAAAACGATGGAGGTAACATAAGGATTCCCCTGCTTCGCATGTACAGAACCTAATATGCACTATTGGCAAGGTGCACCATCCGTTTTGAATATTCCACGTGTCATTACTACAGCCCGCCCTACAGATCGTGTAACACACCCCAGCGCTACAGAGAAGCCGAATCCCTCGATGGAAGACATTTTCTTCCCTCCACCCAAGGCACACTCTTGCTTGCATTTCCATGTTACGTTTTTGTTTACTCTTTCTAAAAGAAAGGTTTGTTCCATTGGTAGTGATAAGGAGTTCCGATCATGTGCAAGTACCTCTCCACCACATGGAAGGCTGATTCTTTCATCCTCCAATGGACAAATAGGTAAAATCTACTAAAGTATCTTAAAAGAATCTTGAAGTCTGAAAAAAAAGATACGTAGATAGGTCACATGTCAAATTTAGTAATCTATCTATGTTGTTAAGATTACCCCCTAACTTCAAGGCTTAGTCCAACAAAAAACAAAAAAAAAAACAAAATACTTCGGAACCTAGTAACAATCCTCCACAACCTCCCTCTAGCTGAAGCAAAGGGGAGAATTCCCTTGTCATGGATAGACCTAATTGAGTACCACAATATGAAATGAGATCATTTTCAATCCTCATTAATTTCGACTTAATCCAAGCTTATAAATCCAATGCAATAAACAGCACAAAAGGTTCAGATCTCACCATCGTCTTAAGTAGTGTATGAGACCCAGTGAGATCAATGGTTTGTCAAAATAACATGAAAAGCCAGTTCACTTTTCATCACAACAGCAGTAACATTTGATAACCACAGTTTGATCACCTCAAGGGTTAACCATAGAGAAAATGAGAGAAACTAAACCACTGTACTGAGACCCAGCCCAGTGGCTCAAAGGTTTAATCATTTAAAGGTCAAAGGTTTGGCTCCAAAGGAAGCTGTAATGTATGAATGGTTCCTAGTGTTAATTTAAGCAACTGGTTACACAAGATGAAATGGACGAAAGCTGTGGATTTAATTAGAACTAGTGAAAGTGAAAGATAAATGTGAGGCCTTGAGAGGTACAACTTTTCACGTCTATATAGGCTTATCATTTCCAAAAGGAGAACCATGAATGAGGTGACCTGCTACAAGTTTCCTCTTTTTACAATTTTACAATTTACAATCTATAGGCTTAATAAAATGATCTACTCAACTCTTTCCAGTCTACACAACTCTTTGCTCCGTAAAGAAGGAATCAGAACTTCTAGAGCAGAACACATTAGACACTTCGATGCTTTATCTGATTGGTGAGATGTAAAGTTGGTATCCAATGAATCGCTGATGAGAGAGTACCAAGTTTCAGAATAATTGCAGGAGAAAAATTAAATCAAATAAAAATGAGGAAAATCTGGTTTGCTGCACTAAACTACCACATTACCAATACACTACCTTGGGCACCCATCTCTTCATGTAAATAAGCATGTGGCTAATGATGATATTGATTCAGTTTTTTATCTATGATGTGAAATGCTACCCAATTGAAAGTCCTATGGATTAATCTTCCACTCGGTGCATCTGGACAAGTTACAGAATGTGTCAATGGTGGTGCAAAACAGACCATGTTTCTGCAGAATAATTATGCATGGGAAGGGTTTTGATACTAACCGCTAGCTGAGAAATAATATCTGAATTTGTGTCAGGATCTAGATGTTAAACAAAAGATGATTGCCCATTGTCAATGCTACAGAAAACAATTTACAGCACATTTAATTGTAAAGGTTTGAAGTTGGAAACCAATAGCTGAAAATTATATACACCAAAAAGTTCTATAATATTTATTTCTGGTTTCCTAAAATTTTCAATGAAATATCTTGATTCCCGCAAGAAAACAGACTAGTGATTTTCAACCCAGGGAGCTTGAATCATGAAGAAGATGGACGCAACAAGCATTACTTACTCATCAATGCAATTTTAGACAAGGCTATATTGACTGAAAACAAAATCATCAAGAGATAACATTTCTGTTGATGAGCATAAAAAATAAAAAGGTAAGAGAAAAGTGAGTCTCCACTGTCTGAGCATAATTGAAAGGTTTCATGATTATTGGCCAATCAGAAACCCACACATTTTCCCTTCTTGATAATGGATTTTATTCTTGAACCAGTGAGCTAGCACCAAAGTAACGTAGACTAATCCCAAACCAGAAAAAGTCCAGCAAGAGACTAATAATTAAAGAGATAACAGAAAAAGGAATTTAACCAAAATATGGAGAAATCTTTTAACTTGCAACGGACAATTCAGAATAACCCAAAACTCAAGTCGAGCATGCAGAATTTGAATAAATTCTGAATACAGAAGAGAGACTTAAGATGAAGACCACCGCTACTAGAAAAACTAATAGCAGAACAAGAACAGCAATATAAACTAGTATTGTTAAGAAGCAGAATCAGAATCTCAGGATGAATAAGAACAGAAAGTTATAGCTCAAACTTGAACCAATTCTAAGTAGAAGACTAGAAAGCAAACTGAAACTTGCAGGAAAACAGGGGTGCAGCTGGGTTCAGAAAAAGAGGAGAAAATTAACCTGAAAGTTGAGCTAATAAGAACAAGATACAAGATATAGATTAAGGCGGGAATCCACCTAATCTGTGAAGAGAATCCACTCTTCCACTACTTGAAGAAGCAGAGTGGGTGAGAGCACGATATGACCAGCTTAATCTGATCAAGGAAAAGCGCCTAAACACAATTTGCCACGGCCAGTGTTATCCAGCACTGCTGGAAATCCATCCAAGCACACCATAAATCCACACAGACAAATCTTGAAGGAAAAAAAAGAAAAATCCTTCAATACTAATAATCATAATTTCGTGGGTGAGGCCATAGGCCACTAGATCCAATTAGATTTCACAAACCAACTCTGTAATAATCCTAAACTGACTTGGAACTCAAACTACTACTTGGAATAGTCACAACATGCTAATAATTGACACTCATACTCAAACTAGGACTCTAAAACAGAACATGAGTTAAAATGAAGTCTGGACTCAAATTTCTAATAATTCTAGGACTTTGCTCTCTTTTAATATAAAATGACTCAAACAACCCTACAAAAGTTTGGAGGTAGACTACTACTTTACTAATCTCGTATTCCTAGCTTTAGATTTAGTTTAGGCCCATTAAAGTGGCCCATTACAATGAAAATATGTTGGTCCAAAGGTCCAACATTTATAGAACCCCACCCAAGGCTTTTATTTACTAAAGTAAAGCTCATTTCTGTGATTTATCTGCATCGCAAAGAATCAGCTTCTCTACACTTCACCAGTCCAAGAGGAGTAAAACTGTATGAAAAGAACCCAAACTCCAAAAGACTATTAAGGCCTTCTTACATATTGCTCAATTTACCCTTCATATCAGATCCTTTAACTCCCAGTTTGAACTTCAGTTCAAACATAGTGACCTCATTCCCTAAACCAAACACCGGAAACCCCTAACTGGTTCAGAAAACATGTTACCAGAGTTAGGCCATGTGTCCATGAGATTCACAGAAAGATTGGGAACCTGAAAACCATGCAGTTGAAGTTAACAGCGGATTTGATACTTATGAGTTCAACACAAAACAGCATTTATAAAGACACCAAATGATACCGCCACCTATTTTCTTCATTTGATCTGTTTACATTAGAAAGGCAAGATACTGCACTCCTCTAAGTCCATGTTTTGAAGCATAATGACTGACAGACATCTCGCTGATGATCTAATGGTATTAGCAGACATAGAGAAATCTTCTCAGAAGTTTAACACCCAACCTCCCTGCTCTGATACCATGTTCGGTACAGTTTCACCTAAAAGCTCGAACTGTTAGGGAAGGGCAACGTCAATTTACATATTAACAGTCTTGTTATTGCCTACATAAAACATTGTAAAGCAAAATATTTTGAGTGGAATAGAGTAGGCTTTATACATGGATAAGGGAATGGTTCTCTTTCCAGTGAAACCCCTAGCTTTGTCCTCTCCAATCCCATTTTTTAATCGACAGTTAGGGTGAATTCTAAGGTTCCTTACTCCGGTTGATTAGCGGAAGAAGAGGGAGAATGGGCACAGCCCCACCAGTAGCTTGAGTTTCCAACCTGAAAGGAATTGAAAATGAAACAAGAATCTGTTATAACTCTCTATGGAGTGTAGTGACTTTCCGCAGTATCAATCCAAAAAAAAAAAAAGAAACTCAAAAACAGTATTCGGCACAGAAATGTTGTCATAGAGTGCCTAATGGTTGCTTTTACTTTTGTTTCAATTTCTAAAACTGCTTCTTAGTTATTAAGTTTATGTTACCTATTCGTTTCTATTTTTGTTTCTTTCCTTTTGTGTAATAGCAATTAGATCTTATTTCTAGAAGAGTTTCTATTTTTGAGTTACTATTTCTTAAGATACTCAAGTTCTGTATGGTAACATTCTAAAAACACTGTTTCTGGTGTTTTTCCATTTTTTGTAACAGAAATGGGTGAAAACTGTATGGTATATCCGGTTCGTTATTCTTTTATTTTATTTTTTTTAACGAATGGGGCACTTGGCACAGTTTTGAGCTCCATTTGTGGCACATAAAATTGGAGCTTTTAAAATTGAGAATCGATTCTGAGCAAAAGGCGGAGAAACACAACCCTCACTTAGGTGGATCAAGGGAATTAATGGAATTAGCCATCAAAACATGTTGAGATTACCAAAGTTAGTTTATTCTTTACCTTGGTTATTTTAGTTTTTACCATGGTAACTTTTGTAGATAGGGACACGTCAACGACACCCTACTTTCTTTGTTTGTTTGTAACCTTCTTATAAATAAAGGTGACATCTGTCATTACTGACAAGTCGACTCATTCTCAAACTTCTGGTTTTCTACATGGTATCATAGCCGAAAACCCTAATTTCTTCTTTTCTTTTCTTTTTTTGTTTTCTTCTCCGCCCTTGGGAGCTCTCGCCTCCTAGTCTAGCATGGTAGACTAAACCTCGTTCCATGCACGATTGACTCTAACCGGCCACGCCTCACTGCGCCTTCCTCCATTACCACGCCTTGTGACCTACCATCGTCGTGGCTCCAACCTTAGGCTGAGCGCGCCGTTGTGCCTCCACTACAGCCACTCCTGCCTCCTTTGCCACACTTCCTCGTGCTCCTCGTGCCTCCTCACGGCAACCAGGCCTCACCACAGGTGTCGCCACCACCTGTGCTGCTACTGTTTTCTCCTACCGCCTTCATATGTGCTTTCCTTCTAAACCATGACTATTGTGACTGATGATACCAACAGTGGTATCTCCTCCGAGGTGCAAGATGGTCGCCATCCAGGTGCAAGATGGTTGCCATCCAGCCAACCAGCTCTCTCTCCACCCTAGTCCAATCAAGCTTAATTTAGGGGGAGCCACCAATTCAGACACCTGTTCAGGGGGAGCCACTAACTTAGCCTGTAAAGGATGTGATCACTTACACTCGTTGGAGGTCCAAGAAAAAGAAACCACTAGTGACCAACCACACCTTTCGGCAGCATCAGGTTATACTTCTCTTATAGTTGATAATATGTTTGTTGCCTCTTTAGAGGACGATCCTCCCATTGCTGTTCAAAAGGGAGTTCATTCCTGTACCCAACTCCTTATTTCCCATTTTGTTTCTTATGCAACTCTATCTGCCTCCTATAGGGTCTTTGTTTCTTCGTTGTCTTTTGTGTCTATTCCACAGGGTTGGAAAGAAGCCATTAATGATCCGAAGTGAAAGGCTACAATGGTTGAGAAAATGCAAGCATTAAACAAAAATGGTACTTGAGAACTTGTCTCTCCTCTTAAGGGAAGAAGAAAATTGGGTGCAAATGAGCTTTCACATGCAAGCAAAGGGCCGATGGAACTGTTGAGCAGTAGAAAGCATGTTTAGTAGTCAAAGGTTTCATCCAAACCTAAGGGATTGATTACAAAGAGACTTTTACACTAAGTGCAAAGATGAATTCGGTCAGGGACCAGGGCATTGCTATAATGTGCTGCTAATCTTGGGTGGAATCTTCAACAGTTGGATGTCAAGAATGTGTTTCTCAATAGGGACCTTGAAGAGGAAATCTAAATGGATGTTCCTCCTAGTTTTGCATCTTCATCCACTATTGATTGTGTCTGCAAATTGAAAAAGTCATTATGTGGCCTGAAACAATCTCCTAGGGCATAATTTGGACGGTTCATAAAATCTATGAAGAGCTTTGGATACAAACAGAGTCAATTTGATCATACCCTGTATGTCAATGGAAAAGGTAACCAGATTACTGCTCTGATTGTCTACGTTGACGATATTGTAATTAGTGGCATCAGTGATGAGGAAATCTCCAATCTCAAGGCCTTACTAGCAGCAGAGTTTGAAACTAAAGACTTAGGGCCTCTTCGGTATTTCTTTGGGATTGAAGTTGCAGGATCCAGTAAAGGAATCTTCATTTCCCAACAAAAGTATGTTTTAGATCTTCTTAGTGAGACTAGTATGCTTGGATGCAAGCTTACAGATGCTCCCACGGAGGTCAATCATCAACTCAGCAGTGTAGTAGGTGAATCGGTCAATAAAGAACAGTATCAGTCTCATTGGCCGATTGATCAATTTATCTCACTAGGCCAGACTTTGCCTATGTTCTAGGGATTGTTAGTCGCTTCCTCCATGATCCCCGGACATCTCATCTTGATGTTATGTACCGAATTTTGAGATAGTTGAAGTCCGCTCCTAGGAAAGGTATTCTCTTCTCCAACAATGGGCACTTGAAAATAGAAGCTCTCACTGATGCTGATTGGGTTGGATCTGTTGATGATTGCAGATCTACATATGGATATTGTTTCTTTCTTGGGGGCAATCTTCTTACATGGCAAAGCATGAAGCAGTCAGTTGTGTCTCGCTCTAGTGCCGAAGCTGAGTATCATACAATGGCATACGGGATTTGTGAGTTGATGTGACTTAAGAGCCTCTTGTGTGATCTTGGAATTGTTTTTAAAGATCCCATGCGGTTATACTGTGATAATAAGGCAGCCATCAGTATTCCTGTCCACCATAACAGAACGAAGCATATTGAGATCGATAAGAACTTGATTAAAGAGAAGCTCGAAGAAGGGACAATTTTTCATACCCTTTGTTAGTTCTGAAGATCAGTTAGCAGATTTGTTTACCAAGGGTGTTCTCTATAAGGCGTTTCATCTTCTTGTCTCTAAATTGAGCATGTATAATATATTTGCACCAACTAAGGGGGAGTCTTGAGATAACTATAGTTAGTTTATTATTTACCTTGGTTATTTTACTATTTACAGTATTAACTCTTGTATATAGGGACACTTAGTCAATGACAACCTTCTTTCTATATTTGGTTGTAAAATTCTTATAAATAAAGGTGATCTTTGTTATTACTAACAAGTCGAATCATTCTCAAACCTTTGGTTCTCAACTAGACATAAAAATCAAAGCAATCGCACAACCATATGAGACCTTCGACCTCTGCACAGCCCCATCGTTCTTCTCACTTCATCGCTAAAGAACTACAGTTGACCATACACATCCCCGTCATTCTGTGAACTCCATCATTCTCCAAACTCCATCTTTGAAGTCTTACCCAAAAAAAAAAAGGGAAATTTTTTTTTACTACCCCTAAAAATGTTCATAATTTCCTGTATCCCCCAAAATTTGAAACAAAAGCTCATACATCCCTCACTTTCATAAGAAAATTTCTACTAAATCCATTCGGTTAGAAAAAAATCGTTAAGTGGTGATGTCTGCAGTTAATTATTATCTAAATGGCCAAACTACCCTTGGGTGTGCGTAAACTTACTGTTATACCTCTCACTTAAAACCACCAAAATCGAAACCTCCATCTCTGCTCCTGTTCCAATTACCTGCAAAGAAAAGATGAAGAAAAGTGGAAGAAGAAACAGTTAAGGAAGAAGGCTACTCCATTATTATTATTTCCTGCGAAGAAAAAATTAGAGCAAAGCATTCCAAGCTTCAACACCACCACCATTTCCTTCTCTACATAATTGATTCCTAGATTTCGATCCACTGTAACACCCAACCCACAAGCGACTTCCAACATTAAAGCAATATAATCCAGCGACTTCCAACATTAAAGCCCCAAATGCAAACACATCTGTGCTCGTGTTGGCATTGCCTGTTCTTGAAAATTCTGGTGCAATATAACCCAGCGACCCAACCACAAGTGTTGTTTGAGGTTGAGTTCCATTGTCATACAATCTTGCAAGTCCAAAACCTCCAAATCTTGCATTGAATTCCCCATCTAATAGAGCATCATTGAACTTGACATCTCTGTGAACCACAACCTGCTCCCATTCTTCGTGCAGATATAACAGAGCAAATGCTACACCTCGGATAATTCAAAACCTCTGACTCCAATTCAACACCAGAAAAGATGGATCGTAGAGAAACAAGAGCTCCTCACACACTGCTGCCGCTAGGGATTTCTCTAAACCCTTTGAAACCCCACTGCTGCTGCTGCTAGGGTCGCGGCTGAGTTGAGTGCTTGGGTATGAACTCCCCAACAGTTGTTGCTGTTGGTGTCGTGGCTAAGCTGCGTGTGGTGGTATGAGCTCCCCACTGCTACTACTACGGTTTTCTCTCCCCACTGCTGCTAGGGTCACAGCCGAGCTGAGTGCAGTGGTATGAACTCTCCCTTGCAAGGGTTTCAATGGTGGATATTACGGTTACGCCAAATAATGTGGGTGACACAGTCAAGTCCCAGTCACTCACGTCATCTAGAGTTACTCATCCCAAGCTGTTAGACAGCTGAGAAAAACCTCAGTGCTCATCTCATGTAACACCTCATGCTTACTCATCCTCATATAACCACCTCATGCTTCCTATAAATACATACATAGTAAACCCATCAAATATATGGGAATACAATTAAATCCAGAAATCTTCTCTTACATGGTATCAAGAGACCTAGACTAACGTCAACCTTCTCCTTCTGTTAGAGTTCTTCTTCATAACAATGCCTTCTTCTGAATCATCCACCGCCAACACCTCCACGCCGCTGTCCGTCTCTTCTCTCATTACTCCGACGAATATCGTCACTCTCTTGCCGATCAAACTTGATCGCACCAACTATATTTTAAGGAAATCTCAATTCATTCCACTTCTGAATGCTCATGATATTCTCGGCTACGTCGATGGAAGCTTCGCATGCCCACCCCAAACACTACCTTCCACCACTACTGCAGCACTTACCTCTTCCCCACTGAACCTTGCTTATACCTTATGGCGTCGCCAAGATCAACTTATACTCAGCTGGATAATATCATCCTTATCTGGCCATGCTCTTGCACACATTGTGGGTCTTTCATCTTCTCATGAAGCTTGGACTACTCTGGCTCGTCTCTACGCCTCTCAATCCCAAGCAAGAATCATGCAGTTAAAATATCAATTGTCTCAACTCAAGAAAGGCACTCTACCCATGGCTGATTATCTCCAACGCGTCAAAGGTACCATGGATAATCTAGCTGCTGTGGCTCAACCCGTTTCCGAGTCCGACATCATCCTAAGCATTCTTCGTGGCCTCAATGATGACTATGACTCCTTTGCCACGACAGTCACAATTCGCCTCGATCCCCTTTCATTTGATGACTTCTCTGGACTTCTTCTCAATTAAGAGATTCTCAAAAGAACAGAGGTCTAATCCTTCGGATTTGCCTTCTTCTGAAGCACATATGTCCTCTTGTGACTATTCTCATGGCACTTCTCATTGTCGGTTCAGCAATGGTGGTCGTCGCGATGGTGGTGGCCGCAGCCGTGGCCGTAGTTACCCCTCTGGTTATCTACACTCCTCTTACTCTTCACATCATTCAAGCACTTCCACTCCATGTCCACCTTGTCAGATCAGCGGATGCAACAACCATAGTGCGATGTCCTGCTACAACCGCTTCAATCCAAGTTATCAGGCCCCTACATCCTCTAATCGCCAGGCGCTCCTTGCCACTCCATCTTCGATCGACCCGACATGGTACCCGGACTCCGGTGCAACTCATCATCTCACTGCTGACCTGGACAATATCACTCTGAATACCCCTACAATGGTACCGATCAGGTCCGTGTGCGTAATGGGGCAGGTTTGGCTATACACATCTTCTCTCTCTTCCTCTTCTCACTCTTTTCATTTAAAGGATGTATTGCATGTTCCAAAGATTACCAAAAATCTACTTTTTGTCAGTAAGTTCACCAATGACAACAATGCTATCTGGGAATTTCATCCAAACTGTTGCTATGTGAAGGACCCTCACACGGGAAAACCCTGCTCCACGAGACACTTAAGAATGGCCTCTACCATCTTCCACCTATAGCAGCTCCATCCTCGCCTTCGCCACGTCTCTACATAGGGGAACGTGTCTCCAAGTCTATTTGGCATGATCGCCTTGGCCATTTTGCTACCCGTAGCCTCGACATTGTTCTCTCTCACTCTCGACTTCCCATCAAACCTGCAGCCGCACCATCTCTATGTGCTTCTTGCCAACTGGGAAAGTCGCACAAGCTCCCCTTCAATTAAATAACACTGTTGCAGCTGGTCCATTTCAGTTGATCCACTCTGATATCTGGGGCCCGCCACTGTCATCATCACCATCACCCCAGGGCTATCTTTATTATTTGTCTTTTATTAATGATTATAGTCGCTTTACTTGGCTTTTTCCCCTTGTAAAATGTTCAGATGTTTTAACTACTTTTATTGCTTTTCATAAACATGTTGAAAATTACTTCAAGTGTAATATTTGTGTGTTCCAATCTGATGGCGCTCGCGAATACCAAGTGTTTGATTCCTACCTCAAGACTCATGGCATCACTCATCGCTACTCCTGCCCGTATACTTCTGAGCAGAATGGACGAGCTGCAAACATCAGCATATCGTTGATATGGGGCTCACCCTACTTGCCCGTGCCCGTCACTCCATGGCTTTTTAGGTTTTGGCTTTTGAAACTGATGCTTACTTGATCAATAGGCTGCCAACTCCACTCCTAAAGTCTCACTCTCCATTTGAGGTACTCTTTGGCAAAGCTCCTGACTATCTAATGCTCCGTACCTATGGGTGTGCTTGTTACCCTTGGTTACACCCCTACAATCTGCTGGGTCTCGATTGACACTAAGAGGGGGAGTGAATCAGTGTGCCAAATATTTTTTCATTTTTCAGCTGTACCCCTGATGTGGCAATCACTATTTGCACTTCAATAACACAGTCTACTGATGATGCCCAGAGCTGCTATGTATACTATTGACCATTCTTACTGTTGCATGGAACTTACTTACATAACCTGTATTGCTGCCCAAAGCTGTCTCATAAACCTCACACAGTAATCACTGTCACATACATACACAGTCGTATGCACATCCACACTGCACCACCAAATGGTCAGGTCTATCAGATGTACACACCCATTCTGCAGCCAAGCACTCCAATCCACAATACAAATACAAGCATACACATCCACAACACAAGAAATACGTGCTTCGGCCAGTTGCCTACATGCACGGAGTAATGCCCACTGTCGGGCTCTGTATTTACTCAATACTAATAATGACTGCACCCACAGCCAAGGGAACAGATTCCCAGTTTCCACCAATGACATACTGGCTAGGTCTTCACCCTAGTTTTCTCATAATGATATGAGAGGCCGCACCCATGGCAAATAGGTTTAGGTAGTTGTAACTACCAAGGAACACATAGCCCTTGTGTCCAGTACCCATTGAACACCAAAGAAAAAATAAAGTTGGGCTTATAATAATGCCCTATAGTAAAGCACTCATACATGCAAATTTTCCCCCCAAATAGACTACAACTATCACTTAGGCATTTTATCAAACATCTTGCCTACAATGATTTATAATAATGGAAATTTGGCAAAAGTGAGATTACCTTGGCAAAGAGTAACTGTCAGAGATGCAATAATGTCAATCTCCAATTGATGCGGACCATAACCACGTTGTCTCGGTGCCGCCAATGCTTCAACCCCGGTTGGCACTTGGGTTTCTTGAAGCAACTCACAAGAACCAGATTCTAGGTTCTTGTTCTTCTTCTTTCTTTTCTCCTTATCTTTACTTTCATGGAGCAACAATGGCATTCACATTCACACACTCCTCTCTCTCTCTCTCTCTCTCTCTCTCTTCTAGTCTTCCTTGTAAATAAAGCTTTAATGGGGAAATAGTATTCTCAGCAAGAACCATCAAACTTCATTAATTGGATTTGAGAAAATCTCTCTTGAGTGGCATTCAAGACACACACAAAGAGAGGGAAAAACTTCTTCTCTATTTCCCTCTTCTTCTCTTCTCTTCCATTTTCTTTTTTTTTTCTCTTGGCAACAACCAATAGGGCTTGCTGCCTTGGTTTCCAACAGCTTCCTAAGCTCTAATGGGGGTTATGGATGAAGTGCAAGAGGATGGAAGTCTTTCATTCAAACCCTTAGCCTTCCACGAGCTTCAACTAGTTTTTCCGACCACCTCAGCAACCCCTCTGCCTGATTTCTTCCCTCTGGTGTGTAGAGCTCGGAGAGATGAAGAATCTCCAACTTGAATCACCCAAATCCGAGTTAAAATGAGGGAGATATGACCATTTGAAGTTAGAGCAATGAGATAGCCTGAAATAAAATCTTCGTAGGGGTGGCGTAGGCTACACCGGCGGTGCGCGCAACAGAGGCACAAATCTAGCTGTAGATCTCATCAAAAGGTATCTCTTAATCTGAGCCGTCCGATTGAACCAACAGACAATAGATCTAAACCATAGATTTTGAATCTCGATGACATCACCATGACGTAAGCGTTGACAATGTCAGACGCGTTGTCGATCACCGACTGGTTGGTGTAGCGAGTTTCACGGTACGCTGTCGGCTAATTTTAATAAAGCTCCATCGATCTTGACCGTTAGATCGGAACCGAACTGATATGATTGGCTCAAATCAAGATATGGAGAATCTCTTTATAGATTCTATGCACATGTGATACACACAATCAATACTCAATATGGTGAGGCACCACACCATCATATCTAATACACTTCACCAATGAGAAGCCTCGGATAAGCATCTTCAACGCAAGCTCTTGCACGAACCGTCAAATCTGAATCTGACCGACGTGTCTCAATCTGACCCGTGTATTAAGGATCCCTCTGATTCTCTTATATACACATAAGCCCCTGCCTTCATATTTCCAGTGCTAAACACCCCTTATCAACTAAGACCTTCAGAATCTCAAATTTACATAAAAGTCCTTCAAATTTCAAAAATAAATTCCAAAAAATCCTCCCAACACCGAGAGCATACTGATGAATTTTCGGTTTGGATTTTCAAACTAGCTTTACGGAAACACTTATAACTTTTTCATATGATATCCGATCGAGATGAAACGAAGTGCGTTGGAACCGTAACTGGACGCTCTACGACTTTCCAGAAGACTCAATCATCTGACTCAGCCATGTAAAAAGACCAAAATGCCCCTAGACCTTTCCAATGACGCATCTTTCTCATAAGGAATCGGAATGCGATGAAATCAGAACCATTGGAAAGATTGGATTTTTGTCGTATTGTTACATGGAGAACACTTCCTTTAAAAAATTCATCTTCAATGCCGAAACTACCCTCGACTGCCACAAATGCCGTAACTTCATACGGTATCGGAATGCAACAAAATCAGATGCACTGGACTAGATAAATTACAATCTATATTTTTCATGAAGAAAAGATCTTCCAAAAATGTCATTTTCACTGTCGAAAATGCCCCCGAGGGTAAATAGGCCTTGACCCAGAAACCCACACCACATACTAAAGATGTATCAAACCATTCCATGCATACCAAGCGGCTCTGTTATCTCATCGGTGACACTGGATACTACCATGTCATCATTTTCATCCATGTCACCCAAACTGGCCACGTCATCACCGCCACGAGGTCGAGTTGCCAATAAGGACAATCATAAACCAACACAATCAACATAAACTACAGTTCCGCTCTGCTCAGTGCATCTTTCTTGGCTACAGTAGTCGTCACAAGGATTATAAATGCTTTAACCCCCTTACTAGCCGTACATACATATCTCGGCATGTTCAATTTGATGAAACCAATTTTCCTCCCACAACTCCACCACCCCTTGCACCACCCACAACTCCGATGCCCACTATAATCCCAACATCCCCATCATTCTCCCATGCACATCTACCCCTTCATCCCCATCTGCACCTCTGATGGTCACTCCATCCAGCCCCACCAGAGACTCCTCACCCCCATCACCTAATGAGGTCCATCCTCCCTCTCGTGTAGCGGACTCATCAAACCACACTCTCCCTCTTAGCACACATCCCATGATAACCTGTCTCAAAGCTGGTGTCACCTACCCTACCACCAAACTTAATCTTCTAGCCACCAAACATCCTTTACACAGGCTCTCATTTCTGCTCTCACACCATCGTCTGTTGAACCAACATCATAAACCATTGCCAATAAGGATGCCAAGTGGCATGCATCCATGAGTGAAGAATTTGATGCTCTCATGCGTAATGGAACTTGGAATCTAGTTCCTCCTCGGCCATCCATGAATCTTGTCGGCAATAAGCGCATCAAACACCATTCTAATGGCTCTGTTTCTCGCTACAAATCTCACCTTGTCGCCAAGGGCTTCCATCAACGTGAAGGCATTGACTACTTTGACACTTTAATGCAGTTGTCAAACCATCTACTATCCGGATCATTCTCACTTTCCATATCTAAAGGCTGGTCCTTGCATCAGCTTGACGTACAAAACTCCTTCCTTTATGGAACCTTGGACAAAGAAGTCTATATGGCCCAGCCACAGGGATTCATTGATCCTGCCTTTCCCCAACATGTATGTCATCTAAAAAGAGCTCTCTATGGTTTGAAATAGGCCCCCTGTGCATGGACCTATCAGCTTGGTACATTTCTCACATCTTTGGGTTCAAGGCTTCTCCTTCTGATACTGCTCTGTATGTGCGACTGTCCTCCCCAGAGAAATTATTCATCTTGGTCTACGTTGATGACATTATTGTCACTGGCACATTCCAACTACCATTCAGCATCTTATCGATTCTCTTGGCAAGGAATTCGCTATCAAGGACCTTGGGGATCTCCACTTCTTCCTCGGTATTGAAGCAACTAGCACTTCACACGAGCTTTATCTCTCCCAATCCAAGTACATCCTTGATCTCCTGTGTAAAGTCAGCATGGATGGTGCCAAGCCCCTACCAACCCCAAGTTCTACCATTTCACTATCCCGCAATGGGGGCTCGTCATTTCATGATCATACTCTCTATCACAATACAGTGGGGGCTCTTCAATACCTCACCATGACCCGTCCTGATATAGCATTTTCTGTAAATAAGGTATGTCAATTCATGCATACCCCTACATCAGACCATTGGACGGCTGTCAAGAGAGTTCTCCGCTATCTTAAGGACACAATTGATCTCAGTGTCCATATCAGCCCCTCCTCCGCCTTCCAATTGCAAGCATACACTGATGCTGATTGGGCTGGATGCCTTGATGATCGACGCTCCACAAGTGTGTATTGCATCTACCTTGGTCCAAACCTCATTTCTTGGAGTTCCAAAAAGCAACACACAGTCGCTCAGTCTTCAACAGAATCAGAAACAAGGGACTTGCCAATACATCAGCCGAGCTCTTATGGCTGTGACAATTGCTTCTTGATCTAGGCATTTCACCTTCTCCACCCATTCTCTATTGCGACAATATAGGAGCGACATACCTTTCTGCAAATCCCCTATTCCATGCTCGCACCAAACACATCGAAATAAACTACCACTTTGAACAAGTTGCTAAAGGTAGCCTATGCATTCGATTTGTTCCAACTCTTGATCAAATAACAGATATATGACAAAGGGCCTCCCTGCACTACGGTTTCGTAGTCTTCAAGACAAGCTCACCATTCGTAGCCAACCAATTCGCTTGCGGGGTCATATTACTGTTACACCAGATAATGAGGGTGACACAGTCAAGTCCCAGTCACTCACGTTATCTAGAGTTACTCATCCCAAGCTGTTAGACAGCTGAGAAACACCTCAGTGCTTATCTCATGTAACACCTCATGCTTACTCATCCTTATCTCACGTAACCACCTCATGCTTCCTACAAATACATACACAGTAAACCCATCAAATATATGGGAATACAATTAAATCCAGAAATCTTCTCCTACAGTGGAAAAATTGTTCGTTTAGAGGTTAAGTAGAAGGGTAAAAAAATCTTTGCACATTTTAAGTTAACGGTGTTACACATTAGGGTTGCGGTGGATATTATTTTCAATTCATGGGGTTACAAGAAATTATAAACATTTTTAGGGGTGGTACAAGAAATTTCCCAAAACAAAAAAACTCTATCGTTGAAGAGCTGTACAGTAGGAACTCCATACTCATCATTGAAGACCTCCGTTGCTGAAGTACTCCATTTAAGGGTCTATCCTCTTGCCAAGAACTCCTCACTCCATCGTTCTCTTCTCCTCTTGGCAAGCACTAGTAACCATAGGTTTCTCTCCTCTAAAATACTCATTGCATGCCATCGAGAAGTGAAATCACTCTCATAAAATCTCCTATCACGCCCTGGGGTCATAGGATCTCAGCCACAACAAGGGGGTTTTTGTTCACAATGTGCCGCTTCCTTCAAGTCACTATTTATCCTTTCAATTGAAGGCAACAATCCACTCCGTATCTTCAATCTATGCATATAATTTTAATTTGATTTACTATACACAATATGGTTTGATTCTAATCCAATAGAATCGTAACAAAAAACTCCTTATTTATTTCTTCCCTCTTCATTTCCAACCCCAAACCCTAAAATCCCCAAATTTCACTCACATATTCTATGCCTTCAATTTTGCTTTCGCAAACCTTTACTACATATATGGGGAATGTGAAGTCAATGAATCCCACTATCTCTTGTGATAATCATGGAAATAAGCATTAGCCCTTGTCATATACATTAGGGCAAATCATTTTTGTGCTCTTGAATCTGTAAATATTCTATTCTACAGATGACAGAATGTTTTAGTTTTCAATACCAAGGTATGTCTGGTTGAGATAGGGCTGATTTCAAAGGTAAAGAACTATGTTATCTAAATTTAAGCTGGCTCAGTCGTGCCTAAGTTGAGTCCTCACACTAAAATGTGAACCCTTGATCCAAACTTCTCATATGTAACTAGGAATTTTTTATTGATGGTTTGATTTCTACTCTCTTACCTATCTGTAAATCAAGTAGCCGTTTAGTGCTCTTCACTGCTTTCAGTGAAAGCTGAGTGGTTCTCATTCAACCCCGGCATGACCCGGCCTATGCAGTTGTGGGGTCAGTATGGGCCCGCAGGACTAGTTGGGCCGAAGCCCTGGATACCCATCGTTAGCAAAAAAAAAAATCAAGTAGCAATTCCCTTTGATTTCCAGTTTTAACTGTTCAAATTGAGCTTTTTGGTGGAGACAAACGAGAGTTGATCAAGTGTTGAACAAAATTGCAGAGCATATTTGAGTAAGATCCTTTTGTAGTGCATATTTATTTGCTGTCAAAGAAGACAATAGGTCCTATTTTTAGTGTGCTCTCTATGATTGCTGCTGAATCATTAATGCTTCCCACTTTTTTTGGGATGATCATGGAAATCAACATTAGCCCTTGTCATATACATGAGGTCATCTTCTCCCAAGGACTTCTCTGGCTGTGGTGTTGTATACATATAGATGTAGTGTGTAGTACTTTGTGAATCTCACACTATTTGTTGTAAACTTCATTCTGGGATCCTCAATCCCATGACAAAACAAAACAACTAACTTTGTCCAAAAGCCTCAATTCAAATCTCTTTCCAGGAGAAGAATACACCCGTAACCAAGACCAACCATCATCATAATTATCGATGGATGCATTCCCTGTTTTTAACTTGGATGCTCTCTTTCATCTTACATGAAAAGATGGTTCTTTATTCACTGCTTCCTTTCCTTTGAATAATGGCTTCTACTATATTCACTGTCTCCTTGAGATAGCTGGGAAGATATCAATGACTGTCCAATGTCAATGCATGGGAGGATGGATTTTATTTATTATTTTATTGGGTTGGGTTTAGGGTTTAGGGTTTAGGGTTTAAGTAGAGGGGGAGGGGGAGGGGGACGGGGAGGGGGAGGGGGTATCGTTCATTTCCTTTAAATTATGAACAATTGTGTAATAACTTCTGCTTTAACTTTTGACGAACTTGATAAACAGTTTAACTAGTTTCTAATGGCTCTTTGATAATTTATGGATTTGTTAAGGAGATGATCTTGCTTATGTGGCAAAAAATAATGTTTTCAAACATACAAGACATTAAAATATTTTGTGGGTGGCATTTTATGCAATTTTTTTTATGAAAAAAAGGAATGATTCCATTAGGTGCATTCCATACATGTTTCGGTTTTTTTTCCAGTGACAAAAACAAATTTTTTTCTGGTTTTACCATACAGCATTTAAGGTGCAGAATCACTCCAAAAACACAGAAACACAAAAAAACTGTGCCGGACCCAGAATTAGTTTTTTAAAACAGAAACATTGCAATACAGAGCCTCAGTAGTAGGGAGAGTTACTTATTTGGTAATCTAATTTTCATTTTTATAAATAAGGACAAGTGGGCAGTCCCCACGAGTTTGGCTATTTCCTTGTGAATTCTTCTTTGAAGAGGGTTTGCTACTGTGGTGATACAGCAGCTCCCTTTGTGGTGAAGCTAAGGACCGATTGGTGGTGAATCCAATCGCAGGCCAGTGATGGTGATACCCTGGTCATATCTTCTCTTCCTTCTTCTTTCTTCCTTTATTCTTCCTATTTTCCTGCATACCCATTGCTTGAATAGGAAGTTTCTGCTGTGACTTGGACTGCTGTTAGAATATAGAAAGTGGCCTTCAGTTCTTCCAATACTACTGCTAAGGACCCCCAATAGTTGATCAACAACTTCTGTCGATTCTATCCAGGTACTGCAACCTGTGATTCTGTTTTCTGTCAGTTCTGACCTCAGATCAAATTTTGTGAGCTTATTCTCTTCTAACTTACCTACCATCGACCTGAATTTTAAGTCCATCAGTGTTTCTGATCTGGAGTTATTCCCATTTCTCTTACAAATTTAATGATCATCTTGGTTTTTTTTTTTTTTTTTTTTTTTTTGTCCTCCACTTTTTTCTTAATCCAACCATTGGTTTTGCTTGGGATTTTGGGAATACTTTGGGTAGCACACTAGCTACCTTCGACCAGTTTTGGGGACATATCTGAGTTCTTGATATTAGTTGGTTTAAGATTCTTAATTTCTGGTCTCCTATTACACTGCTATTCCGTCCTGTGTGTTTGTTCTCTTCAATCTGATTTCCAGGTTAGAGAATCACATCATCATTATTTTTGTTCTATATACTCATGGCACCCTAATGTAAAAGACTATATAAATGCTCCCATAGCCCAAAATTTTACCACTTACCTTTACTACTCTTCCACATTCCCACTCCTTTACTTTCATTCTTTTAGTAAAATTATTGTTTTTCCACACAAAGTACACAGGTGGAAGAAAGAAAAACAAATCCTTTCACATAAACATTCATATATTTTGCTGCCTGTATCTATCAGTTACCTTGGGAACAAAATTAGCACAAATCCCAGTTTTTAGGTTGAAACAACAGGTAAAAGGAAATCCAACATTTAGAAATTTAGAATTGTTCTTGTATAAAACCATCCATGAAATAATAGGATTATGTGATAGATGGAGTGGCTTTGCCTCTTCAGCAGAAAAAGGCCTTTGGACATTCTGACCAGTGAGTGAAGAAACTAAAAGAACTATGGAATTTAAACTTTTTCAACCTAATAAGTAAGGAAATTACACTTGTGGCCACATGGCAGGAAATGCTGGCTGAAAGTCAATATGAGGAAGGGCACTGTCATAGAAAAGATATAAGACCATTAGACACTTTGGACCGCCTCAACTTGAATATGGATATTTGTGAAGCAAATTCCATCCTTCCCACTACATAAGAAGGGTCCTCTCGTAGATTGATTTATGCCCCCTCGCCTTAATAGTCAAACAATATAAAAATTAAAATTAAAAATTAAAAATTAAAAATTAAAAAAAAAATAGAGGAAAGATAGGGGACATTATTGGATAAACAAACATGAGAAGAGACAACTTCATGAGAAAAGTAGTTAAGTCCAAATTACCTGGGAACAGAGTATGAGAAGTATGACTGAAATTCTAATTGTCTGAGCTCTGCCAAAAGAAAGCAGTTCATCAATTAACAGAATATAGATATGCAAGTTCAAGATCTTAACGAAGATACTAGAATCAAGAATTCCACCTTGGACAATGATTATTAATCGAGTAACCAAGACTCAGAAAATTCTTGTGTAAAGAAACCAAAGCATCAACTATGAAGGTTGTGCATGTATTTATTTTTTTAAGAGCTGAACCAAGTCTGAACAGCTGCTCCTTTGCAGCTGATCCTCAGTTGTTCTGGTGATTTTAAAATCAGAGACGATAGTATGTTGGGATCAGTGGAATAAATAGCAGGGGCGAAATACAAATCCAAGCAAACCCAAATAATTACTAACCTCACCAACTTTTGTCATTTGCATTTTCCAATAGCTATCAACCAGTTTCCTCAGCTGAAGATGATGAAAATAGCGGGGTCAGGCTCAAGGAAGATGAAAGAAGTTAGGAATGACTAACAAGAGAAGCAAACAATAAAGAAGAACAAGAGGACTTACCAGGCAATTTTCTTCATTAGTCGTTAGGCAGACAAATTCTGTTGCCTAGAAAGTTGTAGGAAGAGAGGAATGGATCGCCTTGTACATTCTTGCCCATAAAAATAAGATATGAATTCTGACAACCCAAACTCTTGGGGGCAATGTGTTATTTTACTCACTGTCGGACATACAATCACTGTCAAATATATACATACTTTCACTGTTGTATATATTTTCACTAATTTCTACCGATGGTATGTGTGAGATTTTGGGCCAATCTTCTCCTCCCTGCTGGCATCGCTCGCTCAGATCAGCATTGCACCTTGTAATTTTCAGATGCTCAAGGCTTGCAGGAAGCCCATCCTCTGGTAAGGAGGTGAGATTTTCACAGTCACCGATATATAATTCTTTGAGAGAAGACAATTTATGCAGAAAATTGGGCAAGGATCTCATTCCATTGAGTTCTTGTAGGCGAATAGTCTCAAGCACTGGGAGTAGACATTCATCTTCTTCTTCTTCCACTCCATCAGAAAACAACACCTCCAATTTAGGACAGTCATGAATTGAAAGCATCTCTAATGAGGCACATCTGTGCAATCCCTTAGGCAAGGACCTCAATTGATGGAGTCCTGATAGTTCAATATCCTCAAGCACTGGGAGAGGAAAATCCTCGTCTTCCACTCCATCTGAAAACAGAAACTCCAGTTGAGAACAATATTCTATCTTCAATGACTTCAATGAGGTACATTTTTGCCATCCACTGGGCAAGGATTTAAGACCATCACAAAAATAGATTTTTAAATCTTCAAGCATGGGTGGCGCTTCAGCCTCTGCAAGGAATTTCAGCTGCTGGATTCCCCATAGAGAAAGAGTCTTAAGCTTTGGCGGAAGAAATTCGTCCATAAACAACACATCCAAAGGAGAACAATATAGAATATTCATCGTCCGCAATGAGGTGAATTCGTGTAATTCCTTGGGCAACGATCCAATGCCATCACAGTAGCTGACATCCAACTCTGTAAGAGAGGTATGTTGTCCATAGTGCAAGGATGTTAAACTACAGCAGGATTGGATTTCAAGTATCATTTCTTCAGCAGTAGGGTGAAGTCGAGGTAGTCTCTTTACATTGGGACACTTGATGAGACAAAAGTATTGGAGAGAAGGGAATTCACCATCCTCTGATTCACACCACTCCTCCAGACCATCCATATCAAAAAATTCCAAGTTCTTCAACCTTTGAAATCCCTTACTACCATCAATACCACCATAGAACTCACCACTCAATTGTCTAATTTTATGTATCCTCCGGATCTTGAGGATTTCTAAACATGGCAGCTGTCCCAAACATGGAAGGGATTGGCTCTCAACCCCATCAAGCAACACTGAAACCAGTTTGTTGTATGTAAATAAATATGTCGTCATCCAAGTTGGATAGTGTAAACCAGGGAACTTCACAACTTCAAGAATCTTCAACCCTTTGTGAGGTTTTAGGGTCTCCAGTACATCATCCCAATGCTTAGACCACGAAATTCTATCTTCCAAAGATCCATAATATGGATTATCACTAGAATAACTCCAATGCAAGCTCAACCCATCAATTTTCTGCTTATTCTTCAAATTGGCATCCTCAGCTTCTCTATTATCTCTTACATACTCTAGATTCCGAATTGTAAGGATCCCTTTGAGACTCACCAATTCTCTTAGCTCTCTAATGCTATCTGCTGCATTTGGCCCAACATTAAAAAAAGCCATTGTTTTAAGATGTGTTAATTTTCCTATTTTTTCTGGTCTATTTCCAATACCCCACCACTTTTCTTTCATCAGTAGATGTTGGAGGTTGAGTAAGCTGGATAAATCTTTAGGTAACTCAACAAGATTTTTACAACCCACTATGTCCAACACCTGTAAATTGTAGAGCACACATATTGAGTCAGGCAATGTTTCTATGGTACCACTAGTAATCAAAAAGAACCGTAAATGCTTCAAATTTCCAATGGAATTGGGCAGAGACTTGATCCCAGATACATCAAGAACCAACACACGTAAGCAACTGAGTTCTATGAAAAACCCATTAGGAAAATCATTTCCTTGCATCTTTGTCTCCCCACACAGAAATGTGGATGACCTCCTGAATTTATGGGATCTAGTTTCTAATAGATCACTACGAAAGTGAGGCAATGATATGTGTCGAACCTTTTCACGGATATCATGTGTTCTCTTGTAGTTAAATTTGAAACAAATCCCCATTGAGACTGAGCAAGCTAAATCATGCATCAGATCATGCATTACAAATGTATCCTTGAAGCGAGGCTGGAAAAAAGACCGATGCAACAGATCCTCAAAATATTTCTCTCCAATGTCTTCCATTCTTTCAACTTGCTTAGATTGAATAAACCCCTCGGCCATCCAAAGTTGAACTAGATAACGCTTTTCAAATATATAATCTTTAGGAAACAAAGAGCAATAAGCAAAACATTGCTTCAGATGAGGTGGGAGATGATGATAACTCAAACTTAGAGCCGGCAAAGCATCATCTTCTTCTATGTCCCACATTTCACTTTCCAAGATAAATACCCATTCATTCTCATCTAATTTACCTTGAAGAAGCCCTCCAAGTGTATTTATTGCCAAAGGCAACCCATTACACTTTTTCACAATGTTTCTACCAATTGCTTCTAAGTTGGGATATGGAATGGTGTCTAAATCAGAAAAAGCACGATCTTTGAACAAGGACCAGCAATCTTCATCACTCAAACCTCTCAAAAAATGGGTTGCAGTCGCGTTCATGACAGACGAAACTTTAGTGCTTCGAGTGGTCACTAATACTTTGCTTCCCTCACCTGCAACTTTAAAGGGAACACGCAATTTATCCCAATCACGGAAATTTTCATTCCATAAATCGTCCATCACAATTAGGGTTTTCTTTCCTCTTAGTGTATTTTCAAGTTCACGCTGGAGTGGCTCTAGGTTTTCAAGATGGGAGGACCATTTCCTAGTAGCTGAATTTAGAATTCCTCTGGTAACCCTTTCAATTTCAAGTGGATCAGACACACAAACCCATGCTCTTACTTCAAAGAAATTTGTTATTTCTAGGTCATTGTACACAAGCTGAGCAAGTGTAGTCTTTCCTATTCCCCCCATAGCAACAATGGCAACCACAGAAACACAATGTGTCCCATAATTTTGATCAGATATCAACATTTTTTTAACAATCTGCACATCTTCTTGTCTTCCAAACACATGATTCTCATCAACTATTGAACCAACTACTGCTTTTGTTTCTCTTGAGGGAAAAGATTGTAATCTAGTTAGCATCTCATGGTGCCTTCGTTCAGCTGGACCTTGAAAATAGTGTTTTTCGAGATTCTTTTCAATTAAACCTAATTTCTCACTGATTTCAGCTGTGATACGAGCGATATCACGTTGACGTAACAATTGATTATCATTCAAAGAAAAGGAAAGAAAGGCGGGTACCTGCTTCCTCTTCTTGCCACGAATTCTCTCACCTTGTAGTTTGAGAGTTTCATAAAGAAACTCATCCAGCATATCATCAGTGTAGTAAGCTTCATCTCTAAGTTCTTTGAGGCTGAGTTTTAAAAGCCCGTCATTTCTTTGCTTGTTCTCTACCACTTCAAGAACTGCTTTGATTCTCTCTGCGGTGCGGTGGAGCTCCAATAGCTCTCTCTCAATGCTCCACATCGATCCAAAATCAATTAACAAAGGTTGCTCTAATTTGTTAAGAATCGCCTGCACAGTGGGAGACACAACAATGTCTTCTCCACTGAGTCTGCTTGCCATGTATTCGTGGGATTCTTTCAACTCTCTACAACTGAGGAAGACACTAAGGAGCAAATGATGGAAGAAATAAATCAAATGGTTTCTGTATAAAAGGGCACTCCAGACCTCAGCCAAAATAAAAAAACAAAGGTCAGCTACGTATGGAATCCATGGTGTATGACCTCTGTTACTATATACAAGAAATGGGTATTGGACTATTCGACCTCTGCTTTAGCCGCTCTCGTGTTTCCCATTCTCTGTTTCTCGTTTGTTTGGCTCGACTTCAATTACTAAAGGGTATGTTCAGAAGCGAAGAAAAGAAAATTTAAAAAAAAATATTTGAATCTAAAGGGATTGACTGATACATAAAAAAATCATTTTGTAATTATGATTTTTATCTTATCATGTCTTTTGCTATTATTATTATTATTATTATTATTATTATTATTATTATTATTATTATTATTATTATTATTCTTCCTTAACATGGCCTAAACATTTCCCTAACGCATGTCATGCATCCTTGTATTTTCCTGCCATTAGCTATTGACAAAGGGTCACCCAAAGTCATGGATTTTTGAAAGCTCTCACATGCCACTTGATCAACTCTCTGCAATAAAAACTTGATATGTAAAGAAGGGACATCCAGACTAGAACAATCGCAGTCATTTTCAAAGCTAAAAACTGAAATATAACATAATGGGAGAGGGTTTCCTAAAAGGGCAGTGTGGCCCTTGCATTAGTGCAAGATTCTCACCTTTCATAGAGGGTGGGGTAGTCATCTCATCCACTCTATGGGCGTAGGGGCCAAACTACCTTTTAGGTTTCTTTTTTCAATAATGTAAAGATGTCAATAAAAAAAAAATTATTTCAAGAAAGAAAGAGATAGACACATAAATCAATTATGTAATTATGAGTTTTGTCTTATTATTATTATTATTATTATTATTATTACTTTTTGTACTATTATCTTTTCTTTTCTTGACATCTAAACATAGCCTTAATACAATTTTGCTCTAACAAAAGAGAATTTTCAGTTATGAAAGAAACATCTATAAACTATCATCAATATTATTCCTATTACAAAAAGTAAAGGGGTGAGAGAACGCTATTTGATAGCGCTCGTACACACCAGTGCCCCTAGCCAATTGGAAGGCGCACAAGAGCATCGGGGTAGCGCTATCTTTTCGCATCTACTATCTTGACGTAGACACAATCTATCAGGTAACGTTCTTTCTTAAAAAATAAAAAATATTATTACTCTTATATGAAATATATTAGATTTTTTTTTTCTTTTAATACGAGAAAAGAGAAATTTAACTATTAAGGAAAATAGTTCGTCATTACATCATGGTCATCAAGACAATGTGAATTCCCTAACCTAGCACTATTAATGAGTTCTCATAAGCATGTCATACCAAGATTAGAGTCTTTACATTTATACATATATGGAATCGATCCAAAATTAGAGTATATTTCCTAAAATGTGGCAAAAGAAAGAAATGAAGTGTTGTTAGAAGGCTATGGAATAAGTTAAAGTAAGCTCCTGGAAGAGAACCAAACTTCACCGATAGTCCAATCCTTGGTAGCTGCCATTCTTAGACCTTGTAGGATGCCAAAAGCTTCTGTTTCCTCTAGAGTTGCAGTTGTTGAAGTCCCCATCCTAATAACCCGAAACTTTCCTTGAAAAAGAATACCAAAAACCCAACAAACTATGATGTGATAGTTTGAAAAAAGGAAGAGATAAGTATCTTCCTAGGATGTCTTCTGGAGCATTTTTAATTGAGTAGACAACATCATTAGAGTTAGTATGTTGAAACACCTTTAGATCATAAATCCAATGATTAATATTGTGCAAAATAGATTCACGGTTGGGATCAATTTATTTTTGCAAGAATATTGTTTCTATGCAACCATAGAAAATAATTTGTTATTGATATTATGCTATAACGCCAAATACAATCAGATTTGGATAAATTAGCATGGAGGAAAAGATGGTTGACCACATGAATGAAGGAATGCAAGTGAAGGCATTAGGGTCATAGACCAAGAGGGCCAGCAACCCATATTATGTCAACAAAATCACAGAAAAAGAAAAGGTGAAAGATAAATTCAGTTTCTTTAGAATTAGCATGTTTTATCAATATAGTCATTTTCCCAAGATCTCTCTAACTGATTCCATGCACCAAAGAACATTTTAAATTTTGGATGCATACGAAGTTTCCATAAAAACTTCCACCAATAAAGAGGGAGAGCAGTAAAAGGATCCGGATCCTCTCCATAGAGCCCATGGACCACAGTGATTCCACAAGCTGGGAGCACCTGGGCACACGCCTCGAGATCACCCCAACTGTGAGATCACTCTATGGTCCATGGGCTCTATGGAGAAAAATCCCATCCGCAGTAAAATTGTTTCTAGTACATCTTACCTACAGGGAAAAAGGAGTGGTGGATAGTAACTTTGCTACACAAAAACAACCATCTTTCGAGATGGTGCACCACCAGGTATTGGTAGATACTGAGATTCTGATTATTTCACTAATGATACTGGTGGTGATTATTCATGAAATTCACATTCCAATCATTGTTACTCACCACCTTATCAATATATTAGAAGTTAAAAATTTTTATGGGTTATTTCCAAAAGTTTTTGGGCCATGGGCTTGGGTCCTACTTCTTTTCCCTCTAATGTCATATGGTCCTACAAATAAATCTCCTTTCCGTACGAAAAGAAAATGATATCACATACTTATCATCTGGAATAGTTTCTTGCCTATCGTTTTCTGTCTATTATGAAAAATAAAGAAAGGGCCAAAAGAAAAAGCCAAGAATGAAACAATAATGCAATCTATTTTTATTTTTCGGCGATAAAGACTCTCGATACAAACTCTACTACGGTACGGACACAATCAGGTTTTTATTTTTATTTTTATTTTTTTGGGTAGAAAGACAATCAGGATTCAGTAAGTTGCAAGCATGGTTCTAAGTAGGGGTGTAGGTTCGGGCAATCCTTAATCCCAATACCTCACCGATACTGTATCAATTAAACAGTACAGACTAGAGGTAAAAATGTCAATTCTGAGGGGTGGTGAAGAGGGATATTTCTGTCAATACAAATGATCTGATACAGATCCGTTATCAATCCTTTCTAATACCATAACAGTTTTGATGATGACTGATACCTATTCCGAGACCATGCACTAAAACCATGGTTGCAATAGCCTCAACTGAGGCCAAATCTTGTCGAGCTGAACCCAGCCCAGACCCTACCTTGATTGAATCGAGCCAAGCCAAGTTGACCTGACTAACCCTGACCTTATTTTGCCATTCAAGGTCGGGCTGATCTTGATTGGCCTAGATCTTTTCTGACTAAAATTATCCTTATCTCAGGTCAACTCATCCACTATTTTAAAGCCAAAATAAAATAAAATAAAATGAGATAACCTAAAATCCAACCCAACCCTGTTACCATCCTAATTCCATCTTCAATGCAATTTAGTAAATTTTTTGTATAACCTAAAATAGGGCCAAACTGGGTTTTGCTTAGCTTGAGGTTTCAACTCTAACCTCAAGCCTGAAAAATACAAACCCCCCCCCCCCCCTCTCAAGGTTGAAAACTCTTGCCTTCATCATGTTCAGGCTCAGGGCAGACTGGTCCAAGTTCACAAGGCCAAACTTGCACCCTTAGGATTCAAGATGCCCAATTCAAGTTCATATGCCAAATCTTATTTTAAGATCCTCAAATGGTTTATATGGATAGATCAGTTGGCAAGTGATCATGCCTTAGGAAGTAGAGATCTTGAGTTAGACTCTTCTTTATTTCTTCAAAATATTTAGATAATCCAGGTCGGTACAGACTTGGTTGGCATGGCTGAATTGGGTCGACTGGTTTTCTTATATGGCATACTGAAATGCCATTTGCACTACTCCGGTCTGACTACATTTTTTCTTTTTCTTTTAATGCAACTCCGGTCCAATGATACAGTTGTCCGGGTTGAGGTAATGTTTCGGTAATTTCTCAGTGATATCTGGTCTTAGAAGTCTTCTTTGCTTATGCCTTCTAAAGCTCCTTTAATCTCCTTCAGCAACAATGCATAATAGGAGAAAATGTAGAATAAGCGAAGGAGATCATTTGGACTTAGAAGTCTTCTTGCTTATTCTTTCTTTTCTCACCTTCCAAACATACCTTAGGTAGCCAAGAAAAGAAAAAAATTTAATCTGAAGAAAGAGAGATCGACACAAAAAAAAATTATTGCATAATTAAAATTTGTTTTATTATATTTTTTGTACTTTTTTTTTTCCTTTTCTTTTCTTTTCTTGACTACCAAACATAGCCTTAGAGAACGATTAAGGTCTTTTAACATGACTTTTCTTAGAAAATTCCCTTCAACAATGGAGAAGAATTCACCAAAAATTTGACCATCATCATTACCCTCCCTATATGTTTAAGGTCTGAAATATCCTTTTATCATTCCCAAGCACCCATCAAGTGCAATGATGAGCACTAGTGAAGAAATTCCTACTTCACCATGAGTGAAAACGGTGATAGAAAACTCAATCCTTTTTTCTTTTTATAATTTTAGGGTAATATAACAGGGTAGGTGTAACTCTCTTAGGCTCCAAAGTATGTAGGGATTCTGCTGAATCAAGTGGGAAAAATTCTTGTCAAGCTTCATCAACTTAGAAGAACTCAAGCTTGGTCAACACCACCATTGGCATGAAATGTCAACACAACTTGAAGATCAAGACATTTCAGCAAAAAGCCTACGCTCACCAGGTCTTTGGAATAAAGTTAAAAGGCTGAATTGTAAATTTAAGCTTTCTAATACGTCAAGACTCGAGTAAACATATGTCAACTCAACATATTGAACTTTAGGGTAACAGTTTCTCACTAAAGCTCTTAGACCCATTAGGACTTACTCTTCTAAGTCCCCAAAATTCATTAAATGGAATAGCCTAAGTTTGGGTATTAGTTATATGACAATAATGGAACACTTAGACCTTATTTATACCCAAAAAGTCAAGTCGGACTGTGTTCTAGTTGACAGCCTGAAGTTGGACGGTG
Organism: Macadamia integrifolia; assembly: GCF_013358625.1. Classification (NCBI taxonomy): domain Eukaryota; kingdom Viridiplantae; phylum Streptophyta; class Magnoliopsida; order Proteales; family Proteaceae; genus Macadamia; species Macadamia integrifolia. The sequence continues at coordinate 144,075 of NW_024870075.1, forward strand.
TTACCCAAACAATCCAAATTGAGCTAGATGGAAAGATGGTTGACAGACCCCAGATTGTGGTCATTTTCTATAATGTTCCAAGGGGTTTGATTGGCCATGGGACAGTGAAACATTCACCCTTCCAGGTGGGATGGACCAGTGCCGAACTGGGACATTTGGGGGTCTTAATCAATGCAACGAATTGCCACTTAAATCAGAATCTAGAACCCACACATATTAGCATACAAGAAAACTATTGACTCCACTCCAAACGAATCCAACCAATGGTCAGATTTGTGTCAGTTGCAATATGAGGAAGGGGTTAGGCACCTCGGTCAACTTGATTAAATCGGAGTTCGAACCATAGGTATGCTAAACAAGTCTTAAGCCATATGCATCATGAATAAATTAACCTAATAAATTAACCTAAAAGGAAAGAAAGAAGAGACTCACCTCAAGTCTGGCACACTGCATGGTTAGTATATTAAGAGTAAAGCAAACGTACACAAAACCCTAAAAGCTAGGCAAGAAATCAAACTTAGACTAAAATTAGAGCATGCTGAAATTTACAGAAACAATGCTATGCATATTGACATGATATATAGGCATCTAAGACATGAAAATTAATCCTCAACACATGCTAAATATATATATATATATATATATAACATGCAAACAGATGAATAATATGACAAGAATCACCCGAAGTGGATTGCTTAGTTGGCAAAGACCAACGCCTCAAAATTACGAGGTCATGAGTTCAACTCTCCTTGGGGCCTAACCATATAAAATAAAATAATAAAAAAACATGACATGAATCAAATAAATCCTAAGAAATTAGTGCACAATAAAAATATACGAAAATACAGCTAGCCATAAGATAGAAGAATCACTTGCAAAGGAGGAAAGAGGATTGGAGCACACCATGCTCTCTCTCTCTCTGGTTCTCTTGTGCTTCTTAGACTTTCTCTAAGGTGTCAAGATTATTGCGGGGTCTCTCAAAACATAATAGGGACTTATTACTTATAGCCTAGGGTTTTACGCACATCCAGGGCAAGCATTCCTTATCCCAACTCTTAGCGAACTCTCTGGCTCTAAGTTGGGGGAGGATTTGTGATCAATTCTGACACTCATGGCAACCTCTATCATGTCCTCTAGGGCCTCTAGAAAGGTCTAGATGAGTATTATGATTGGCAAAGATTAGATAAGGCCAATGCATATCGGCACTCAAAGAGTCCTCAAATATGGAAATACTCAAAATCTGACTCAGAAAAAGTTTTTGGCTGGCTTCCAATAAGGACTAGTGGTCACTAACCTAAGCAGCTCACCTACTCGGCCAAGTCAGTTCCACAATTGGTTGAGGCTGACAAACCCCAACTTCCTTACAAAAAAATGAAAACATAGAAATGCATGCTTGAAGAAATAAGACAAAATTGTGATGTGATTTATGAACATCACTAAACTCAGGAATCTCGTCTCAGGAAACTATTACTTTGAAATATTGGAAAATGTTTGGTTACATGAGAATATGTAAAAGGGCCAATTCCTAGAAAGAAATATACATTTTTCAAGTATTAGTAGGTGTACCTTCCGGCTTCCATTTAGTTTCTTCCTCACTGTTTTACATGTGTCGGCTAAAAAAGGGACAACAGAAATTTGGCTCAAGCATATGATTCATGCAAAGCACATAAATCCAGAAATTGAAACAACAAATAACATGTTACCATTGTTTGAGACTGGAACTCATCAATCGAGTCTACGTACTCCACATTCTGTTCTAGTCGGTGAACTTCATGGGAGGAAACATCTTCATTTGCTCCATTACCACTTGTAGATGCTGAACCTGTTTGTTACTGCTGACTTTGCAGCCTACCATTAGTTCTCAACAACTTCCAAGAAAAAAATATGGCAATAGCAAATCCTGCAAGAGCTCCAAGTGACCCAGCACTCTACAATATAAGATTATGTCAGTGCCCACGCAACTCCTTCAACGGATAGTTGTATTAAAAAATCAGCTCGGTGGTAGCTCTGTCTCTGTATTCATATTTTCTTTCTTTTCCCCTCCCCACTTCAGGACCAAAATCCAGAGAAGGTTTTAGTGCATGTTTACAGGAGCTTCACCACTATTCAGATTCAGCTTCTCCAGATAATGCAAGTTAAAGGACCTGTCCGACAAGATATTGGCATTTGAATCTTTAGCGCCAGAAGATGGAGAAGCTAGAGACCCCCCCCCCTCTCGGGCAGCTTCCGGCTTCTGGCTTCTGGCTTCTGGCTTCTGGGTCTCACAAATCTGCACCAGAAGCTCTCCCAAATAGGCTGTCACATGTCCTAATGGATATCAACCCACTCATAGTTGCTAGAGTTTGCATAATGAAGTGATATATTCATTTGATTGTTTCAGCACATGATGTTTTGCAGAATGCAATCACAAGAAAATTAAGGACTAAACATAACCAAATTGAACAAACACTCAGATTTTAACAGCCATGTAGAAAAAGGAATCTAAAATTTCCATGATGATGTAAGTAATTGAGAAAGAAAGCACTCACTTTTTCACAAAATAATCCACTGAATTTCGCCTTGCAAGAATTTTTTCATTTCTTAGAGGTTTTGGGAAAAAAAAAATTTTGCTGCAAAAAAGACAGGTTGAAAAAGAGAAGGCTAAAATGCCTCTGAAAATAAGAAAGTAGAAAATATCAAATCAAATAATATAAGATCCATAGTCGTCCAGGTGTTTAAGCGACTCAAGGTGTCGGAGGGGACCTGGACGCAACGTGACCAAGACACCTGAGCACCTAGGTGATGCCTTGACAACTATGATAAGATCTATAATATATACATATGGAGAATCTTTTGCTTTAGGTCTGATCAAATTAATATGTTACCACATTAATGCAGAAAAGCAACAAACCATTCAGAGATGCAATAGGACAACAGATTTTGATTTGGAATAGAAGTGTTAAAAGAGAAAATCAAATTACAATAGGAAATCTGATAAAATTATCAGGGGAAAAAAAAAAACTCAGAAATCAGAATTAGGGTTTTGAGGTTCTGAACAAGATATGAAAAAACTAAACATTAATGATCAGATTGTTCAGAGGGTTCATCAATTGCTAGGTGCTACTTCACCTAAAAGTATTTTGGCCAGATTTCAGGGTTCTAATTGAAAAACCTACAGAAGTAAGATGGAATTGATAATCCCAAATAGAAGAAATTAATATTCATAATTTTTATCAAAATGTGCAAGAATTCGCAAAATATTTTGGAGTGTTAAAATGAAATAAATAAATTTTTTTATCAAAATGGAAAACAAAAAAAATGTGTGAAATTCATCGAAATGGTACATTCTGACAAGTAAAATATAACTTCTCAAGCCATTTCGGCACACTTCAACCCATTTCTCCAAAACAGCATAAAAAAGTGAGGAATTTCTAGGAAACCTTAGTTTGGAACATTTTCACAGAATATAAGAAAAGCTCTGGTAGGAAAGGACTGTTTGCATTGATAGGAAACTTTGGGAGTGTTTGGGAAATCCATTCCCGTTCCCCCCCCCCCCAAAAAAAAGGCTTAGGAACTATTAAATTGGGCTCATATCTTCTTTCTTTTTTTTGATACTCAGGGTGTCCAGATCTTTGACCCGACTAGTCCCTAGGGTCACTCTGATACCGCTTACACAGGACCGGGTCATTATATATAACAATAATAGTCACATATACATTTAGGTCAACTTGTAGATCTACAAGTTGACTTAGGTCATTTGAATTTTCTACCAAAAAATTATTTTTAATCTTCTGGCTTAAAAAAGAAAAAAAATAGAGAGAATACAGAAAATTGTGTTTTTCTCACAAACATGCATGCAATTAACTATAAACGTATAGAAAAGAATTATGCAACATATCGGTTTTTCCCTTACTCTAGTAAGACAGTATTTTGACATATATTATTGAAAAATAGATAACTAAACATATTTATATGATAAATACAATACATTATGTTGTAAAATCAGATGTTGAATATTACATCTCGTTCTCACATGAAAATTTTTATTTTCTTTTTCACAGAATTTCAAGTAATTATTTATTTTTGTGATTAAATAATGAATTAAAAGTATTTATATGGACAACAAAATCACAAATTGATTCTATTTTTCGAGGTGCAAGCTGTGTGCTATGCCTCTTATAGTTTCTACTGGTCTAAAGACTCAGAACCAACATGATAGGTTGCCTAGATATGTTTTTGAAACCACAAAACCACTTTGGATGGTTTTGTTCGGCAGAAAATCATTCCTGGATGTGTAGTTATGCTTAAAGAATCATCCCCCGAAGCTTTATAGCAAATTTCAATGAATTCCTCCCTTTCAATGACTTTTAACCACATCTAAAACCCAATTTCATACATTTCAATCAAATATTCTGGTTTCAACAGGGTGTGAATTTACCATCCTGTCAAAATTTTGAGCCTTGGAAGCAACAACTAAGAATTGGAAAAGAAACAGCAGATTCAGAATGCCCTGTATGCTAGGATAATAGAAAATATAATATATATTGAAAGAATTGAATTTAGAGATTGTTAGTTTAGACAAACGAAAGGAAAGAGAGAACGAGAGAGAGAGAGAGAGATTTAGCGGAAGATAGTCTCCATCGCATGATAGGGACTGATCTCTTCTTCTTATTAAATAGACTACTAAACTATTACAATATGAATAGGACAGCTGTCCTAATATGACAAGGAATATAAAAACATAATGTAAATCTAATTAGTCCAACTAATCCTAGCTGGACTCTAACACCCCTAAATATAATAGGAGAGCTAATTACTGCTAACAGCAGTCCTAGTCTAAGTAGGACTTAACTTCCTAGTTAATTTAGGGAACTAACCAGAGGAGGAAGGGAGGAGTCTGCGCAACCCATCGTCCTTCTCTCTCACGATAGTCTCTAACACTCCCCCCCAAGCTGGAGCATAGATGTTAATCATGCCCAGCTTGTTACAAATATAGTCCACTCTACTACCCCCCAAAGGATTTAGTAAAAACATCTGCAAGTGGTTCTCCTATGCGAACATGACTTGTAGAAATGACTCCTTGTTGTAGCTTTTCACGAACAAAATGACAATCAACTTCAATATGTTTTATCCTCTCATGGAACACAGGATTGGAAGCAATATTTATAGCGGCTTAGTTGTCACACCATAACTGCATAGAGTGAGTACATTCAAAACCAAGTTTTGTCAGAAGTTGCTTTACCCATATCAACTCACAAGTAACTTGAGCCATGGCTCGATACTTAGATTCAGCACTAAACCTTGCCACAACCGCTTGTTTCTTGCTCTTCCAAGACACAAGGTTTCCACCAATAAAAGTACAGTATCCTGTAGTCGACCTTCTATCAATAGGAGAACCAGCCAATCAGCATCACAAAAACCTTCAATACGATTATGTGCATGATCTGAGTAGACCAGACCACGTCTTGGAGCTTTCTTAAGGTACCTCAAAATATGAACAACGGCATCCCAATGTGCAGTACGTGGAGACGAAAGAACTTGACTCACAACACTGACAGGGAAAGCAATGTCAGGTCGAGTCACAGTCAAATAATTCAGCTTTCCTACCAACCTCTTGTATTTCTCAGGATCATCTAACACATGACCTTCTTCAGGCATAAGTTTCACATTTGGACCTATTGAAGTGTCAACAGGCTTGGATCCTAACATATCTATTTATGAAAGTAAGTCCAAAGCGTACTTTCTCTGAGACAAGGAAATTCCTTTTCTTGACTGAGCAACTTCAATTCCTAGGAAGTACTTTAATCGTCCTAGGTCCTTAATTTGAAAGTGCTGCTACAAATGTGCTTTCAAACTTTGGATCCCTTCAACATCATCTCCAGTAATGACAATGTCATCAACATATACAACCAGAAATATCCTTTTTCCATCAGTCTTCCGATAGAACACATGATGCAAATATGGCTGCCGTTACCTGGTTGGACCAGCAAGATCGGCTTTAGAAGTCAAGAGCCAAGAAGAACCAGTCCAGCCCAGGGTTTTGGTCCAAGAAGGTTTGGAAATAAAATTAGTAGTTATTTAGTAGTTTATTTCATGCATTTTATTTTCCAGATTTGAATGTAGGACTTAGGATTTATTTCCATTGCACTACTTTCCTTTTATGGTTATTTCCTAGTTTAGGCTAAATACTATGTTAGTAGAGTTTCCAATTTCATGTCTTTACTTTCCTATATATTGACTGTAATCGGTGGACAAAGGAGAGTGATTTGATTATTGAATTATAATGTTGAGTTTGTGCACTAGTGAAGTGTGTGATTCTCCCCTTCCCCCTCTCTACTCCGATTTCCCCTTTCTTTCCTGAGGTTCTCCATCAAAACAGAATGATCACCGTCACATCTTGACAGTCCAAATGCATAAATCACATCAGTGAACCTACCAAACCATGCCTGAGGAGACTGTTTCAGCCCATACAAGGACTTTTTGAGCTTGCACACCTTTCCACACTCCCCCTGAGTAACAAACCCAGGAGGATGCTCCATAAATATTTCTTCATGCAAGTCACCATGAAGAAAAGCATTCTTCACATCAAGCTGAAATAATGGCCAATGAGAGGAAGCTGCAAAAGAAATCAAAACACGAACAGAAGCCATTTTGGCAACAGGGGAGAAGGCATCCAAGTAATCAATGCCATAAACCTGGGCATACCCTTTTGCTACCAGCCGAGCTTTCAAACGAGCAAGAGATCCATCAGGGTTCACTTTAACTGCGTACACCCAGCGATAACCAATAGCCTTCTTGCCAGGAGGCAACAATACAAGATCCCAAGTCTGGTTTTCTTCTAAGGCAAGCAATTCCTTCGTCATAGCAGTCTTCCACCCAGGACTAGATAATGCCTATGCAAGAGTCTTAGGAACAGGATGACAAGAAATAATGGAAAGACATGAATGAAAGGTAGACGAAAGACTAGAATAAGACACAAAACCAACAATAGGATGTTGGGTACAACTCCGAACACCCTTACGTTCTGCAATAGGAAGGTTTAGGTCAAAAAGAGAAATACCTGGTGTAGGATTCGTAGACAAAGATGACAAGGTAGGTGCCGCTGGGAGAGGGGGGCTGCTACTTCCCGAGCACGACGTGTATACACCTGTAGAGGAGGAGGAGGTGGTGGTGGTGGTACCTCTATCTCCGTGGCAACCTGCGGATTAGAGTGATGGATAACATAAAGGGGAAGATCATCATCCAATTCAGACACAACAAATGACTCATTCGGATATGGGGGTGGATTCAAAAAAGGAGACATCAGCAGTGACAAAATATTTGTGAAGAACCGGGGGAATAACAGCGGTATCTTTTTTGAGTATGAGAGTAACCCAAAAAGAGACTTAATGGCTCGAGGATCCAATTTTGACAAACCTAGACGAAGATCACGAATAAAGCAAACACAACCAAAAACACGAGGGGGGAAGAACAAAAAGTGGGTTAGAAGGAAATAACAAGGAATGAGGAATACCACCACACAAAACAGAGGAAGGCATATGATTAATAAGATAACACGTAGTGAGAACAGCAGCAGCCCAAAAATATTTGGATACCTTCATTTCAAACATAACTGACCTATCAACCTCTATCAAATGACGGTTCTTTCTTTCAGCCACTCCATTTTGTTAAGGAGTGTCTGAACAAGAAGATTGGTGTATCATACCACACATAGCCATAAACTCAGAAAATGGACCAGAAGTACTCTTTTACATTATCACTTCGTAGAATTTTGATAGTCATGCCAAATTCATTTTGTATTTCAGCAACAAAATCACAAAAGATGGTAAATAACTCAGAACGATTTTTCATCAAATAAAATCAGGTTGTCCTGGAGTAGTCATCAACAAAAGTAACAAAATACTTAAAACCTAACTTGGATGTAACAGGGCAAGGGCCCCATGCATCTGAATGAACTAAAGAAAAAGGAGACGCAGACCGTTTATTAACCCGAGGGGAATAACTGACACGACGTAGTTTTCCAAATTGACATGACTCACATTCTAAACTAGAAAGAGAGTTCAAACTGGGATCAAGTTACTGTAGAATTTGTAAAGATGGATGGCCCAACCGGCTATGAACCTGATGAGGAGTCAGAGTACTAGAACAGGCTACGGAAGGTGCATTGTCTTCAAAATGGTATAGTCCCCTAACCCTACAACCTCTACCAAGCATCTTCTTCATCGTCAGATCCTAAAAAACACATGAGTCAGAGAAAAAGGTTATAGAACAATTGTAAGCTTAGGTAAACTTGATTAAAGGCAATAGATTGAATGGTAACTCAGGAAAACAAAGAACAGATGATAATGATAAGGAGGAATTAAGATAAACAGTGCCAAAACCATTGACTTTGGCAATGGAGCCATTAGCCAATGTGATAGTAGCAGAGGACTTCTTAAAAGAAAAAAATATACCTGAAATGCTAGACATGTGATCTGATGCACCTGAATCGATTATCCAAGGGCGAGAAGAAGAGGAGAGACACGAAATGGCATTACCTGTCTGAACTAGAGTAGCCGTGGAAGGTGAGGGTGCTTGATTCTGAAACTGATGATACCGTGCAAATTCTTCATTGGTCATTCTGACCATCTTCCCCTCAGAGTGTCCAGGCTGAGAAGGTTCATCAACTGTAGCTGAATTGGCAAATTGCTTTTGAGGAGGTTTGCCATGAAGTTTCCAACATAATTGTTGGATGTGTCTTGGTTTACCACAATGATGACATGTACATGCTGCTCCTGAACTATCTGAGGAGTTCCCAGTAAATTGTCCCTCATTACCACCATTACCTGTACCACGTGAAGTTCCTCGATTATTATCCTGTGCTACAAGTGCCAAATTTTCCACTGGAGTGGAATCCTGAGAATTCTCTCGAGATAACCGTAAGACTCAGGAAAAGGTATCTCTGCAAGAGATGCCACCTTGTCACCTCTAAGAATCTAAGAGCAAATAGATTCATACTCTGCTCCAAGACCTCCCAAAAATCCCATAACTGCCAATTGCTCTCGCTGGTTCTGCATTTCTTTGCATCACTGCTAATAGGGAATAGATAATTTAGTTCTTCATACATCCTCTTAAAATTAGCAAAGTACTGAGTTAGAGGCTGACCCTTCCTATCAGTCCAATAAAATTCCTAAGACAGTTCATAAATACGAAAAAGGTTGTTCTGTCCAGAATACAGAACATTCAGATAGTCTCATAGTTCCTTCACAGTATCAATGTGAGTAACAACATCAACGATGGAGTTATCCATTGAGTTCAGTAGCTGTCCAAAAATACGTGCATCAAGTGTATCCGACGTAGTATCATTAGTAGGTCTTTCCTTTGTTAGATGATCTTGCTGATCTCGACCAGTCAAAACAAGCTGCACAATTTTCTTCTATTGGTGAAAATTGGTAGCTCCCACAAGTTTCTTTTCTGCAATTTTATGTGATGGTGAGGACATCACCTCAGTGACAATTTTCTTCCCTTCTATGTCAACCATTAGCACACAAAAGTAGATCTCAAACAAAAGTCAACCAGACAATCGATCTAACCTTCTTTGTTAGACCACACAAGATCAATAAAATAGTAGACAATCTTCAATAAAGATGACAACCAAAAGGGAATTGACTCAGATCTGAAAACCCCAATATACCAATAGTAGATTGAAGAATAAAACTCACAGAAATATCCAGCAAACAATACTCAAAACAGTACCTAAAACCGTGGCAAAAATCCACCAAAAACGACCCAACAGAGAAGGAGAGAGACCTGCGGCTGGCTGGAAACTGCTCGGATGGAGCTCTTCTTCTGGTCGAAGGTAGGTCCTATTGTGGGCAGTAAAACCTCCAAAGATGAGTTGATTCCGACGGCTGGATCGTAAGATTCTTCAGTTCTTGATTTCAGTTCCAGGAGAGAGAAATCAACCAAAAAAACTATTTTTCAATCCAAGAAACCCAAACCAGAGATTACTCTTAATGATTTGAGTCAATTCCTTCACACATACGACTGATTTCAGTAATCAGTCCATACACAAACCAGAAAACAGGGGACAAATCCCCTCTTCAAAGAACCATAGGTTCTTTAAGAAGAACCAGAAACCGTAGGCCCTTTTTCTCCTTTTTTTTTTATTTGTTTCTAAACTGTAGGCTAGAAAATAGGACTGATGTTTACTTGTTTAGAGATCAGACCAGCTCTGATACCATGTTAGTTTAGACAAAAGAAAGGAGAGAGAGAACGAGAGAGAGAGAGAGAGAGAGAGAGATTTAGCGGAAGATTGTCTCTATCGCATGATAGGGACTGATCTCTTCTCCTGATTAAATAGACTACTAAACTATTACAATATGAATAGGACAGCTATCCTAATATGACTAGGAATATAAAAACATAATGTAAATCTAATTAGTCCAACTAATCCTAGCTGGACTCTTAACACTCCTAATTAGAATAGGAGAACTAATTACTGCTAACAGCAGTCTTAGTCTAACTAGGACTAAACTTCCTACTTAATTTAGGGAACTAACCAGAGGAGGAAGGGAGAAGTCTACGCAGCCCGCAAGACTCCTTCTCTCTCACGATAGTCTCTAACAGAGATAAAACTGAAAAGAATCAAATTTAGAGATAAACCTGAACTCCGATCTGATACATAAATTGCCCTTGAAGACATAAGTTGTTTCTGAATTCTCAGATAGGAAGGGCCGGAAACTGAGAGAGAGAATTGACTGGGAGTCCACCTTAGGTGCTAGAAATCAATCCAAGCATACATATGAGTACAACTGCAGTCACTCTGCATGGCTAACAGAAAATGGAGCTTCACTGCTTCAATAATAAATTTTTTGGATCCAAAGGGCTACTTACAACTTTTTTATAGACTGAAGATTAGAAACCTAATTTTTTATGAGGAAACCTAATTTTTTATGAAGAAACTCTAATCCTGTTACATCTCATAAGTCATAAGTGCAACCCTATGGAATTTTGATTGGGAAAAAAAACTATTGAACTAGAGTTTTTAAACATAAACCTAAGCTAGAAAGTAAACAAACTAGGTTAAACATTGTACAAAACTTGAAACAATATATATATATATATATATAGAGAGAGAGAGAGAGAGAGAAAGGTTCTTAAAGAGCCTATGATGTAGGCCTTCATTTTGTCATTTTTTTCTGATATATGAAAAAGAAGCCATCTGCAGGACAGCTACAAAATCATGCAGAATCTCTTTTAAAGAGAAATATCCATTTGCATATAAGATCCTTGTCTCCCATCGTACACAGAGGCCTCAACTTAAGCATTTTGACCATTCTTTTTTATATCTTGACTTAATTGTATTCAATATCTTATCCTATTATGGGCTAATGCAAATGAGTATGCTTAAAAGAACAGATGCCTACCAGGATGTCAAACACAGGCCAGATCTAACTCAAATTTCAAATTAAACACAAGGTGGCAGACCTATCTAAAACTGTGAATTTAAATACCTAAAACTTGAACTTGTTCTCCATCATTCACATACAACGACATTGCCTGGTCCAAAAGCAATATATGTGTTCAAACATTTCAACTCACCCTCCATTGTTCGCAAATCATCTCAGTGCTACAATGATTACTTCAAATTCCACATTTTTGTGAAACTGAAAAAACTTTAAGAGTTGAACTTTCAATTCACACAAATAAATAAGTTTCCAATTTCTATTACTACACAATAATTAATCGTCAAATTTTCATATACCAATAGAACCATGTAGTTCTTCAATAGGGGTTGGGACTTGGTAGAGAGATTTGTTATATACATTCGACAGGGGGCGTACCATCCACGAGGCTCCCGCATGTATGAGGTCCGGGGGGTGAGAACTACGCAGCCTTACCCTAAGAATGTCAAGAGGCTGTTTCGACCACTTGACCACCAAGTCTTAACATTCGTACCTTACCATTGGACCAAGGACACCCCTTTTAAGAGAATACTCCTCTACATGAACACTTCAGAAAATCAGATGGTAGAAAACATATTAACATGTTTCTTTTCTGCTTATCTTTGTCCCTATTTGAAACAGGCCAATCAAGCTACAATTCCATGTCATCTCCTCCTAGGATTGTAACACTCCAACATGCAAAACCCAACAAGCTAATCAATCTACAATTCCAAGTCATGTCCTCCTAGGATTGTTACACTCCAACATGCAAAACCCAACTTCCAACAAGACAACTTCACCAAATGCAAAATAAAACATTAGAATGACAAGATTAAGATAAGATAAGAAAATGTCGTCACAGTGAAATCATATCAAAAAGTACTTCTACAGCACTAATTCATACTATGCAAATTGTTACTACCAAAGTGAAAGATGGTATCATTCTATTCAAATTTCTGAATTTCGAATTCAGAAAAACAGGTGAGCCAGTCCTCACAGAGAATTACTTTTAAGAAAAACAATTATACAAAACAAAGAAACAAATCTGTACCTGTGATTGACCAGAATAAACATAATCTCCTCAACCTTGCGATTGAATTGCTTCCCCAGTTTCTTCAATAGATTAATTCCTAGTTCCGTAAAAGAATCCGCCAGTTGTGACGACTGAGGAGAGATTCAAGGAAAGCAGAGCTCTTAAATAGTTCGATTATTCTCAACAGAACAGAGTGAAAACCTTGTATTCCCCTGGCAACTGATTAGAGGAAATCCAAAACCCAACAAAGAAAGCGAACGGAGACTCGAAAACCCTAACACTTATTACTAAAAAGCACAAGAATGGAAAAATATACACTCGTTACCGGTGAGGGTTACCTGTTTGGGAGATACCATGTTAGACTAAATATGGTGCGACACGTGTCCTCTGTAAAAGAATCTACCTTTGAACACTTTTGACAAGTCAACGTAAAGATGAAAACTTGAGCTGTCTTCTTCCTCTGGTAGTGAGGAGTTCTAATAGTAGCAGAGGTAATGCCAGCCCTGCAGAGCGTCAATGCCTTGGAATACCAAGTAATCAACAAAGCCACCGGAACAGCCAGAATAACACAGTTTTTCGAACGAAATTGGAGTCGAATACAGCAAATATACCCTGATTTCGGCCACCCAATTCATCCGGCGAACCTTCCGGCAGACGAGCAAGGCTAATAGGAAGAGCGTGATCTTGCTCATTGAGACCATGGATGGATCGGTAGCTACTCCGGCGACCACGAGATGACGAAATCGTTGCAGTAGAACGGTAACGGGCAGGACCCAGTGGGTTTGATCGAAGGGATCGCCGCCACGTTCAGGATGTCCATAAGAACTCTACGTCTCTTTCTGGCGGCAATTGATTGGGCTAAAGTCGTGTGTGAGTGTCTGTGTTGGGTGTGTGGGTTGTGCGGGTTGTGCGGGTTGTGCTTAATAGTCTTGGGGATATGGGTGTTGCACTGCATAGAGTTGCAAAGCCATAGATTAGTCACTCAGATGTTACAGATCATGCATCAAATTAACCGACGGAAAGGTACTAGTGATTATAAACTAAGATATCCAAGTTTAAGAACCAATACCCACATCAAATATGTCTTTATTTAATCAAATGTTGCCGTAAATAATTACATTTAGAAAGGAATCTGCCCGTTGAGTCTTTTATAAACAGAGTACAAGACTAGTAACAAACAAGAACACAGATAACAATGAATACAAAGGGAAAGAGAAAAAGAGAGAGACGTGGGGATGTTACATTGCAACTCAACTCTAATGAAATCAATCGTAGTCAGGAGAGATAAGAACGGAAGAAGAACGAACAGATCACTTCCGTATTGAGAAACAGAGAGCTGAGATCGCCTTCTTCAGGATCCCCTTTAGAACTCTACCCCTCTTTGGTGGCAAGCGAGCTACTCGTGGAGGCGCCGCTCCAGCTCCAACGCCAGCGGTGGTGGTGCTGATCCTTCTCACTGGTACAATTTTTGCGGTCTGGGTTGCTCGTGCCATTGTGTAGAAATGTAAAGGGAAGGTTTGCCAATAAGTTCTGCAATTCGGATTTGCAATTCATGGCTTCATGCAGCGAATAAGTATATAGAGACTAGAGTAGAGAGAGAAAGGGAGACAGAGAGAAAGAGGGGTAAAAATGGTAGAGGATTTTTTGGTAACCGGTAGAGAGAGGTAGAGCTAAAGGGATAGAGAGAGAAAGAGAGAGGTTTTTTCTTTTTTGGTGACCGGTAGGGAGAGAGGTAGGAAGAGCAAGAGAGAGATATTTCAAATGTGCAAATCCTATTCGCGCCCTCTTGTGTATCATGGCGCAGGTTTGTTTGTTTGGTGAGTATATGTATTAATAGGGTCGCTTTCTATCATCCTACGACGCTAGATCATCAAAGTATAGAAAACTCTCCACGTGGAATATTATTGGCCGTCAATGAGATTCATGGAGTTTACCCACGTCATGGCAGGAAGCTTCCCAGTACGTCGTAGTCTTCTTGTGGGAGAGAGAACAAAGCCGTCTGAAGGAAAAGAAATAGAAAGTCCATCTCTCCTTTTTACGCGTTGGCCACGTAAGAGAGTTCCTTGCCCTTTTTTCATGTCTAAAAATAGAAATAGGAGCAATGGGTAGGGAGACTTTTTTTTCTTTTAAATCAAAGAAAAACTTGACATATATTACCAAAATAAGCAACGTTTATAGAATGGACTCCGCAGATAGCAGTTGAGAAACAAAATGGACGGATTAATGTCCTACACAATATAGACATGTGATTGTTAATACCATGGGAAGGAAAATGATTAGCAACCTTACTATATTCTTTGGAACAATGCTGAAAAGTAATATAAGGAAAAGTGGAGGCTAGACACCAGTAATTTTCAATAATATTAGAGATCTTCCCGGGCCAAGCAGATAAGGCTCCATTTGAAATATTGATAATGTTCAAATTATCACTTCCTATAATAACCTGATTCCAACCAGGTTCAATAGAAAATGAGAGAACTTTCCTCAATGCAAGTGCTTCAGTAATATAAGCATAATTTTGACCAATAAATGAAGAGAATCCACATAAGAATGTGCCTTGAGAATCTCTAAAAACTCCGCCAATAGCAATTGGACCCGGTTATCCAAGGGCACACCCATCCACATTAAATTTCAAGATATCAGAAGGTGGGAACTTCCATGCACAATAAACTGGAATTCTTGAGAGATTAATTGGAACTGTGCTTGAGCAATATTTTCTAGTAAAATGAATAGCATTTTTGGCAACTCCCATAGCAGTATTTCAATGGTTTCTAAAAGTGATATCCAAATAGGCTAATCAGATGTGCCATTAGACCCCAGTCATCAGCGAACTAAACCAGATTTTATCCTTCTTTGAGCATCTTAAAGCAAGAATAATAGCAATCCAATCTGAGATGGACTGAGTTGAGAGACGAAGGAATGGGTGTAGAAAGAGAGACGAAGGGAATAGAGATCTAGATTTGAATGGATGTAGAAATTTCATTATATCTCTAAATTATCAAAGATGAATAAACCAACAAAATGTATTAGTAGATTCTTTAAAAAAAAAAAAAAAAAAAAAAAAAAAAAAAAAAAAAAAAAAAAAAAAAAAAAAAAAAAAAAAAAAAAAAAAAAAAACCAAAAAAACAAAACAAAAGTATTAGTAGATGCAACGATCTTTTAACTTATTAATCCCCGGATGAAGAACGCTTGCCCTATAACTGATATGGATTTTAAATTGGGAAAAGGAACATTGCTTAGTCGTGTGGATCCTAGACAGAGGAGTATGTGAAATTACTATGCCATTGTAGCTAGACACTGAATTTTGATTATCCAAAAGAATCCTTTAGGCCCCGTTTGTTTAGAAGAGAGTTAGGAGTGGGATAAATTAACATGCGGTCCCATAGAGTAATGGGGTGAGAGACAGGGATAGTAAAATTGGGGTAAATGTATTGTAGCATCCCACCCAACATTGTTTGGTTGGGTGAGAGACAGGGATAGTAAATGCCCTATCGAAGCTGGGAGCAGGAGCGCAACCTTGAGAACGGAAAGTAGAAGAAAGTAGATCAAACCCTGTTTAAAACCCAAATTTTAGTTTCAAAATATCAGGTGAAATGAACATGTCCCTCAAGAGCTCCCAAATCAAAGGCAGAGGAAGCATCAAGAAATCGAGAAGAAACACATACAAATCGTTGTCCTCCACCTCCTCGACTCCATCGCCATCGCCATCGCCATTGCCATTGTCATCGCTGGATGAACAATTGATCCAACAAGCGATTTGAAGGAGTGAAATGAAGGGGAAAGATCATTGTTGCAAACGATTGGGCTTCCATACTACGTCAAGGCCGATCACTGACGAACGATTCAAAACCAATTGCAGGAGGAAAAAATCAGAGAGTTCTTTTGATATAGTGAGAGACGGAATGTAGAGCTAGCGCCTTGTTTTCATCTTGTTTCAGAGGAAGAAGAAACAGAGGAGAGTCATCTCATTCCAAAGGAGGAAGAAGTAAGTTGTCTGCCCAAATTCCTACCCCACTTATCCAAACTCCCTAACAACCCATTGGGGTGGAATAGTTCGTACAACTATCCCACCCCTTAAATCCCACCCAGCAAAACCACCTCTAAACAAATGAGCCCTTAGAGATTGTTGTTTGGTGAGATGATCTCGGTTTAATCCATGAAGTATTGTTCACCTTCCGAGATAAAAACAATCCTAACCATTTTTTTTTTTTGAGATGTTTAATTAGGGAATAGGCAAGTCTCATTACAAATAATAATAATAATAATAATAATAATAAAAGAAAATTACACTCCCCTCCCCTGAGGTTTGACCTAATATTAATCTCCTGCCCTCTATTTTGAATTCTATCACCACCCTTATCATGCCCCGTTCACATAGAACCAGATCGGTAATCGGATTCCCTCTGGATAACCCAAAACCATCAGGATCTTCTAATACAGTAACCACAGCATAGCCAGTCACAAATGATTAATGGAATATAATAATATAATATAACGAAAGTCTTGTCATAAATGATTACCTGTAATTTTTCATATACTCTTGATATCCAAATTGTTATACATAAGGAATTTACATGTGGGCCCGTAGGCATGATATTTATACAAGAAATAGCAATTTAAATATCGAGAGCACACAAAAGGAATTTACCAAAAGAATCAAAAGAGTACAGTAAATAGAATCTGTCACTGTTGCCCTGCAACACAACCCTCACACGAGCAACCATCACCATACTCAAATTCTTCAAGAACCCACCAATTTTCCACTGGGGTTTCGTCAGTGGGACCCGACACAAGTTCCTCTACAAAATATCCTGTAAAATCATCCAAAAATGTGTGTACACGAGGGGTGAGTTCATTAGCTTTGTAAATGGAAAGAAAGACGCACACAAACAAATGATACTATATGCATGTGATTCATTTTAATCATATTCCATCTAAACAACATTACTAGATCATAGGTAACGTGCTACTCACAACCACAGTGCGTGTATGCCCTGGGTTCGAGACGCATTCTCCATCCCACGATACACCCATCTGATTGTCAAAGAAAGCCCACTATGAGCATTCAAAAAAGTTAATCGTGACCGAACCACAACAGAAATATAAATTGTGACTGAACCACAGCAGAAATTAAAAGCAGTACGATTGACCCTCTGAACATATCACCAAGGTTTTCAATTGTCCTAATGATTAGTCAGGCGTACTTCTAACCACTATGGCGTTCCGCGATTGACGCTTCGCCCCAGTGATAACCCAACACGTAAACCCCTATTGAGAAGGGTCATAGCACGAGGGATTATGATATCCTAACCACATGCTCCTATTTGAGATAGTACAACTGCATAGTACTTCATGTCCCATTCCACGGTGAACCAATGCATTTGTTTCTAAGCCGACTACGGCCTCTAATCTAGAAATCCCACACATGTTCGGCAAGCCGACATCATAACCATCACATGATAAATCCATTCTCAAGATTTCAAGCAAGTAATCATGCATATAGAATTTATGATACATCATGTTCAGTTCTAAATGCATTATTCATTCATCAATCATATGCATGAGAAGAGCAATCAGAATGTCAATATAGTCCATGAATGCATAGGATGCCAAAAACATTCTAAAATTAAGATCAAAGTCCTCTTCCCACTTACTTATTTTTATAGAAGAATCCACACTCATGGTATAGGTAAGATCTGGAGTGAGAAGATGAGTTTCTCAAAACCTAGCACAGATAAAGGATTTAGAAATACGTACAAATCGAGACCATAAACAGCGTAGGATATGTCACTACGCGTATAATAATATGAAGAAAGTTATCCATGAATGCATAGGATGTCAATCAGAGCTCATTTGGGCTACAAGTAGATCATACAGGTGGGTAGGAGGACCCACCTGTGAATTCTGTCTGGACAGGCGGGTCACACTGGTAGGTGTGTCACCCGTCGGTCCTACCCGTTAGTAGACACAGAGAGTACAGGCGAGTCGCACTGGTAGGTGTGACACCCACTGGTCCTACCCGCCGGTAGATACAGAGAGGACAGGCGGGTCACACTGATAGGTGTGACACCCGCTGGTCCTACTCACCGGTATTCCTTGAGTTTTACTATTTTTCATTTTTCTTCTATTCCAACTCATGGAAACCCCATAGGGTGCTTCTCACTTCATTTTCCACACATTTTAAGCCTCTTTTACCTGACTGTTCCATAGATCTAAGCCATCAACAAGATTTGGGTAAAGAAAATCGTACCTTGGCTTGAAAACCCCAAATCTTAGGATCCTCTTCCACAAACTCAAATGCCTTTACAAATACTCCCAACTCCTTGTTTCCCTTCTCAAATCCTTCAAGGAAATCACACAAGGGTTCCATTACCTTCTAGATTCAACATATACAAAGAGGGTTTCATTATATCTCAAGGGTTTATGGGGTTTCTTACCTCAAAAGATAGATCTCAAGGCACTGGTGAAGATACCAGCGACGGAAAGGTGAACCATGGCTACGAGATCCAAAAAGAGTAGCCTTCTTCTTCTTCTTCTTCTTCTTCTTCTTCTTCTTTTCTCCCTCCTCTTTACTCTCCTCTCCAAACTTTTCTGAGATCATAAATAGGAGAGAGAGAGAAGGACTTAAGTGCTATATATACCTTGGTTCATAAATATCTTCTAAAGTCCATTAGGTTTTGCCCATTTATGGATTGAAACACATTAAATCACGTTTTCGGGGGAAGTAGCCAACATCTTTGGGCATACAAGACTTTATTACGATGAGGAGATCAAAATACACGTGCTCATCTATTCTGGGCATGCTGAGGCCCACAATACCCCAACAGGTGGGACACACTGGTGGGTCTTGCACCTACCAGTGACACCCACCAATTGATCGAACATGCCAACCTTTCTGTATTTTGGAGGAAAACGGTGTCTTAACATATATTTCACTCTCACCACGTGTTGTGGACCAAGTTCCTATCACTCAAATACGATCACGTACCTTTCCTATTCATACATGGCCTTGTGATATGTGCAAGGGCACGACTTAGGTGTGCGAATCACCTCGGGTACCGGCTCAACCTTATGAGGCCACCCAGCATTTGACGTCACCCTTGCCATCATATACCACAAGGCATCGGCATCAACCCGTTTCGGTTCAGACCCTGCAAGACCAAATCGAACCAACCGATCAATAAACCTGATTTAGAGAGCAGGGCTCTACAACCCTCTCCTGAACTTTCAAGATGCTCACTTCCATCACCTAAACATGAGTTATCATTGTTAAGTGATTACCTCAGTTTCACATTAGCATTCTAATACCCATACTGCCCTTATATTTTATAAGATCCCTAAAATACCCTTACTTGATGTTCTTGGTTTGTGAAGCAATAGATTAGAACTACTCGAGCGATGTGAAAAAGGGCTTGAAAGGAGTGAGCTTCTGTTCTTGTGCCTCGCTTGCAACCAGAGGAGAATAGAGAAATCAGTTGAACTAGGAGATAAGAAAGAAGAGTGCGGTTGTTCTTGCGCCTCGCCTACAATCAGAGGAGAGAAGAGGTGAGCTTGAAGTTGAATGAGAGGAGTATGGCCTGAAATCAGGGGATAGAAAGAAAGAAAAGTGCGGTCTGAAATCATGGGATAGAAAGAAAGAACGAGAGGAGGGTTCGAATAGGAGTTGTTCTTCCAATTTTGACTTCGATTGGAGGGTAGACTGCTAATTTTTGGTACATAGGTACGATTTTCATTTATTCATGAGGGGTTTTCTATCTGGATGTTCAATCGGTTGTTCAAGTAGGTTTTTAGTAGATTTATTCTTCCTATGCTACTTCATGAGGAGTTTTCTATCTGGGTGTTTAGTCGGTTTGCTTCATGAGGGCTTTGCTATTCCGAGGAAGCACATCCAAAAGATCAAGGTAATACTAGCAATCGGATAGATCTATGGGCTGGAAGTTTTCTCAAGAATGGAAACCAATGGATTAACACAGAGAAGAATTTAGGACTTGTCCCTAGTGTCAAAGTTGGTGATGAATTTCATTATAGGGTTGAGCTTGCTATTGTTGCTCTTCACAAACTGTTTCAGGGTGGTATAGATTCTATAAAGAAAGATGGAAAAATTCTTACTTGTAGCCTCAGGTGGTTACCCTAATGATATGGATAGTTCTGATGTATTGATTCATTCTGGTCAAGGAGGAAAGCCTATGGGTGGGGAGAAGCATAAGCAAGCTGAAGATCAAAAGCTTGAGCATGGAAACCTTGCTCTAAAGAATGGTATGGATGCAGGAAGTCCTGTGAGGGTTATCCATGGATTTAAGGAAACAAATAGTTCTGATTCTGCGGAACTAAGGGGTAAGATAATACGACATACATCTATGATGGGCTGTACTTAGTTGAGGATTACTAGACAGAGTCGAGCATTTATGGTACTTTTGTCTTTAAATTTAAGTTGAGAAGAATTCCAAGCCAGCCAGACTTTCTTTGAAAGAGGTGAATAAGTCAAAAAAGTCCAAAGTTCGTGAGGGTCTCTGTGTGGTTGATATTTCTCAAGGGAAAGAGAAGATGCCCATTGGTGCTGTAAACACCATTGATGATGAGAAACCTCCGCCATTCACTTACATAACCAAGATGATATATTCTGACTGGTACAAACCTATTCCTCCTACAGGATGTGATTGCACTAAGGGGTGCTTGAACTCCCCAACATGTTCCTGTGCCGCTGTCGAACTCATTTCACCACTGACTTAGTGGTCGCTACTCCCAGATATCTTCCAAGCCCTAAATCTGATCGAATAGGCTATTTCAGGTGAACTAATAAAGATGAGGGTATTATTGACTTTTTATCTGTCATATTTGGTGTTTGAAATCTTTTAATGGGTAAATCTGTCATTTTAACCCACCATTTAACACGACTCACCAAATAGGTGACGGAAGTGAGCATCTTGAAAGTTCAAGGGAGGGTGGTGATAGAATTCAAAGTAGAGGGGAGGAGATTGATATTAGGTCAAACCTCAAGGGGGGGAGTGTAATTTCCTCTAATAATAATAATAAATGAAATCCAAATTTCATCAGTGAAACAAGCATTACGCCAAATGAAAAAACAACTGAACTTCTTAGCCAACAAAAAGTATTTACCTCGGCTATAAATAGTCAACCCCAATTTGGGTCGAAAAAATCCTTAAGATTGTAAAATACCATTAAATTATATGGTATACATCTTAGATATGCTAGAAAGGTGGGGAAAAAGACAACAACACCCTTGGTCTCTAAATTTTGGCATGGATTCAAAGAGAGTGTGGAAACTCTTCAGATTACCCCTCTACTTGTGCCATTAAATTAGTTAAATAATTTATAAACCCCACCCCCTTTTCTAATTTTCCAAAATGCCCCTATATGGCGTTGTAATGGAAAAAATTTTCTATGAATAGCTTTTCTTCAAATATTCATTCCCAAGCAGTAATAATGCCAAATTAAGGTTTTCAAAATAGGGTTCATCCATTTGTAACTGAGCAGGTTACGAACAAAATTTGTAACTAGTCATTAGATACCCTAGTACATAGTTTAGTTCAATTTTAACAGAGGGTAATTGACATAATTTCAAAATATTAATTGACCACTATTAATTGATTTCCTTTCCCCAAATTCATCCCTTTAGTTCAAGGGTATAATAGGAAATCCAACCCTGAGATCCTATCCCAATTGCAAACTTCTTCTCTATTCTATTTCCTGTTTTAACTCTTTCACCCAAAAAACAACGATATAAACTCACCGGAGCAATAAAACCAAAGAATGAACTTTCTTTGAAGGAGATCGAGAAAAGCAATAGTTGCACAAGAGAATCGTTAGGTCTGATTTCATATTGCGAGAGTTCAATCTATTGCGAAAACACAACAG
Source organism: Macadamia integrifolia (assembly GCF_013358625.1). NCBI lineage: Eukaryota > Viridiplantae > Streptophyta > Magnoliopsida > Proteales > Proteaceae > Macadamia > Macadamia integrifolia. The sequence goes on from NW_024870075.1 coordinate 166,389, forward strand.
CAAGATAAGGGCTTGAACATCCACCGCAGAATCGTTGTGTTTGATTTACTATTACAAGGATTCAACAAGAGAGTTGCAACCTATCGCGAGAACACAGGAACAAGATAAGGGCTTGGACTTGGTCAGGTCAGACTCTAGCCATTTTACCTCTTAGAATCAAAACTAAGCATAAATGAGCGGAATATACCCTCATCGGTTTAATTTCCAACCGTTCATGGGCATAATTTTTTGGAGATATCCTGAAGTGATCGAAATTGAAATGCATTGATCAAATCTCTTATTAGAACACTCCTATTGCAGGAATCGTGAGGTTGAAGAAGGAGATTCCTAATATTTACGCAATAGGATAGAACTTTTCATTATTTTTCGAAAGCTCCTTGTCTTTTATTATATTTATAATAATCGCCTCTTAGGGTTAAATATTTCACAAAGATCCCCCAACTGAGAAATTTTTCATTTTGAATCCAAAGTCAAAATTATATTTTAAGAAATCTCCTTCAGCTCGTGTTTCTTCCTTGTTTATTTTTTACGTCAACAAATCCCCTACATTAGGTGGTAGCAATCTTGGTTGGGGAGAGCTTTCATTCAATTGGTGATGGAGAAACTGACTCTTATCTCAACTATGCTTGTATGACTCATCCATGAGCATTTTCTTCAATATCTTTTATGGTAATGGCATTTTGTAAGGCACATTGCCTTCTCAGTTTTTTCTTCTATTGTATTGTATAGATTTTGTGTTAAATGATGTAAGTTAGTTGTTTGATTTTAAGTACTCTAAATCAAAGGTTAACTATTTTGGAGTTAGCTTTTGCTTCTATCAATATGGATTTTTTAACTCTTTCTTGTAACTTCTCTCTTTTGTTTTTCTAGTTTCTCATCCCATTCGAGTGATACGGTATTATTTGTATAATATTTGGTTGTAGACAAATGGAAGGTGGAACATCGTGAGTGAGTCATATTTTTCTCTCTTATTTTTTTTATAGTTTTCCCAACTTTAATCTCTCCACTTGATCCATATGTTTTTGTGATAAATTCATTCAGTTAGATATTTGATGTCCCGCTTATATTTGTTATTCACAGTTGTCATCAATCTTCCTTATTTATTTTCTGTGACTTTATTGCTTATATGGAGATGTTCTTGTGTTTGGTTAAGAAAAATTTTAATTGGATATATTCGGCGACTGTAGTACTTGGATGATTAGTCTCTTCAGAAGTCCTTATCTTTTGTAGGGGTTAAATTTGTTTTGTTTAATGATTCTGGTTCTTGTCCGGGTTTTTTTTTTATTGAGGGGAGTGTCTTTTTGGAGTTTTTATTAAGATTGGATGTGAAGTTATTTACTCATTTTTTTTATACTTGGCCTCCCATTAACTTGCTTTGGTTTGATATTTTTATTCTTTTAGTCGTAATTTTGGCGACTCGATCTACTGCAAATCCAAAGGGTCCGAAAGGAATGAGAATTGGGATCCTCAGGTCAATTGTTTATGTATACCTGAAATGTATAATTTTGTAGTAACCATGACATAATTTTTAACCTTCTGAGCTGTAATCAAAGGAAGAAGATGTCCAATTTTGTAACTTTTTACCAACTGCCCACTGCATTTTTATCCTAGTTTTTATGGTTAACCAAATGAATCTAGTGGAGTAGTTGCTCAAAGCAGAGGCCATTGTTTCATAGTTAACCTAATGAGGGCTATTTTTGACACTTTTGAAAACCATTCCATTTTTGAAATACTATAGGAAGCAAGCTGTTTAGAGTTATTTTAAGGGCTGCAATTGAGATTAAATTTGAAGTATAATTTGGACAGAATGTAACTTAACTACCCATGTTTCATTTCAGAAACTAATGGATAGATGCTAAGAGAATACATTCTAATTCAATCTTTACCGCATATAAACCCAAATTTCTTATTGAAGATACTTCTATGATGTCATGGCCTCATGGCGCAAAAAGAAAAAGAAAAAAAAAATGAATGAATGCAACATTTATGGTAATACTATTTTTTGACTATTTGGCCAAAGGATTGTTGTCTGGCTTATTTTTTGTTTTTACTGCTTCTGCAAATAACATCTAAGGTTGAACTCCTTGTTATATTGTTTGATTAAAAGAATGATGCAATTATGTTAATATTATGTATTTTTAATGAGGATGCCATGACTAGTGGATTGTTGTATGGTAATCTTGATGTTTTTGTTTTATATTTATATGACAATGGCCATTTGGGTTTTGTTAAATCCATACTAGTTGCAGCCAGTCTTTATCGAAAGAAACATGGTGGACTGTCAAAGTGATGGATACCCAGATCTCATACCAAATGATGCCAATGTGGGATGTGTGACCCCAACATTGTACATTGGGAAAACTTTTGGAAGTTCTAAATAAGCTTTTCATGAATATAATATTTATGCAATGAAACAGAGATTCTCTGTTAGGAAGCAAAGATGTGAAAAAAGAGACACTAAGAATCATGAAGTATATTGACGAGACTTTGTTTGCCATCGATCAGGCAATGGGAGTAAAAAAGGTGTAGTTATTGAAAACAATGAAGAATCAATTGATAGTTTTAAGAAAATATGGAGACAATACCGGTCTTGTCGTTGTAATTGCAAAGCACACATGAGTGTTGGATTGTCTAGGAATGGGGATATGATGTTGTGGGAAGTTTGTAGTTTTGTAGATGACCACAACCATGAATTATTGGATCCAAAAGAGGTCCATCATTTGAGAGCATATTGGCATATTTCTGGCCACTATAGGTAGCGTATCTTGACACTTGAAAAATCTAGGGTACCGGTTCCCCAAATACTTAGGATATTGGAAGCAGAGCAATAAGTTGGGGTTGGTTGTCTTCCATTCAATGTGAAGGATATAGACAACTTCCTTAGCTCACAAACATTATTTATGAGGGAAAATGATGCGGCCAATCTTGTCCACAAATGCAAACATTTGAAATCCTTAGATTTGGAGTTCCAATATGAGCATCAAGTTGACAACGATAACTATTTGGAGTACATTACTTGGTGTCATAGTAGTTATGTTCGTGATTTTCAGCTCTATGGTGATGTTGTTGTTTTTTACACAACTTACAAGTTAAATGCGTATGACATGCCTGTAGGTGTATGGGTTGGTGTGAATAACCATGGCTGTTCTGTTTTTCTTGGGTGTTGTTTACTAAGGGATGAGAGACAAATGTCCTTTGAGTGGGCATTCAACGTATTAGTCTAATTTTTTTATACACTTGTACTCTACATTTTTGTTATTTTCGTGTTAAACAAATATCAATGTATGCTGATAGGTGTTCTTGAAGTTAATGGGTGGCAAGGCCCCCAAAACTATTATCACTGATGATGATCCCCAAATTGGTGCTGCCATTGAGAACATTTGTCCGGCCACGAAGCACACATTATGTATATGGCATATTGGAAAATATTCCCCGAAGAGTTGTCTACTGTTTTGAAAGCTCAATTTAAGGAATGGAACAAGACCTTTCAAGAACTAAGCAAGATAGAGACAGCTGAAGACTTTGACAAGGGTTGGCAATCAATGTTGGAAGAGTACGAGTTAGTAGCCAATGTACATTTAAAAAGAGACTATTTTGTAGCCGTACTAAGTGGGTGAAACCATATCTCAAGTCTTATTTCTTTGTTGGGATGAGGACTACTGGTAGATCCGAGTCAATGAATGCATTCATAAAGTAGATAATTTCATCACAAACTCTTCTAACATATTTCATTGATCAGGTATGAATACTTAATTGTGTGAGTTTTATTGTTTTTAATTTGTAATATTTGGAGCTAGTGAGATTGATTATTTCACTAACCATCTTGTCATCTAATTGTTGTTGTTTGCTCAAATTGGGAAGGCAGTAGAGGTGTTGGATCAAAAGGGAGAGCAGAAATGCATGCAACAAAAAGCAACTATAGTATCAATTTTGACTCAACACCCAATTGAGTTGCATGCCTCTAAAATTCTCACTCCCTACGCCTTTCTTAAGTACCAGAACGAGATAGTGGAATCATATTCATACACATGTTATGAACGTGACCCTGGGTTTTGGATCGTTCGACATGCGAAGCATGATGATAAATGGAAAACAATTCAACATTTAGTTGGGGAAGAAACCATTAAGTGTAGTTGTAAGTCCTTCGATAATGATGATTGGGTTCTTCTTAGCACCTATTGCTGGTACTACCGGTGGTGGTGGTGATTCCCAATTGAATACCTTACATCTGCAATCCCTACAAAGGACTCTATCATTCTTTTTACCATATTTCTTTCTATTCCTTTTTGGGATAGAATGGAGTGGGCGGGATTTCTTCTTCCCCATGGGTGCAGGGTTGCGAAGTGGCTTCTTCATCCCAAATCTTTATCAATAACTTGATGGAATATAGTGCAACTACATAGATGAAGCTAATCATTATATATATATATATATATATCTATATATTCATTTTCACTCAAAAGTCACGTGTAGTAAAATTCTGGGGCCAATTAAGTATTAGAATTTCTAAGATCACTCATCATCCACGTGATTTGTCATCCCAAATTCTCAATATCCAAATCCAGTTCAAAAAAGTATATTTAAGTCTGATATCAAGGAAATGATGCATATGGTAGGAGGATTGATTGTAACCTTTTACCTATTTTGGATTGGTGATATGAATGAATTTAGATCTCTCATATAACAATTATGGATTAGTGATATAGGCAAAGATTAAAGTATTGGTATCGATTTCCGTATCAGTCGGCCAAAATTAAGATACGTATCGGAGGGTATCATATCGTGTTGGAGATACGCTAAAGATACACATATAAATGAATAAGAAACACTTTTTTATACACTTTTATATAAAAAAAATTAGTTACAAAAATGCTATATATAACATGTATTATGCATAAACAGTAAATTGAGAGTATCGCACTAAGAATCCAAAGTTTGTAGTTGTCCCATAAATGTAAAATCATAGTTCCCAATCTTGATTTCTACATTAGTTAGAGAGAAAAATGGTTGACCGCAACTTTGGAACAAACACACCTCAAAAAATTGTGTTTTTCTAAAAAATGACCCATTTTCGTCATTTTATGACCGTATCAGTACGTATCGGTGTTTATCGATTAATACATATCGATACACATCGATACGTATCGATATGTACCGATACATACTGAAACATATATTTCACTTCGATTTTGAATTTTCCATAGAGTATCGATACGTATCGATGAGTATTGGTGCGTATCGGTGTGTATCGGTGGTGTTTCGATGCGTATCGGTATGTATCGTAAGATATGTATAGATATAAAAGGGTTTTAAAAATTCAATGTATTGTATCGATCTGTATCGTATCAGTAAGGGCTGATACGGATACGTATCGATTGATATGGTACGATACAGACCGATACTTTAAACCCTGGATATAGGTGGATTGTAATAAAAAAAAAAGGATTGATTGGTACCCCTTTCCGTATTAAATAGGATACCCAAAATACTTATTCCATTCAATCTACACGTATTCTACTGCAAACCCAATACCACTTTTCCACATAAGAATATCACCATCCCAATGATCTCGGTTGACTAATACTAATTATAGGGATGAGCTAGATTGTATAATATTGTGCTCTAATATATGATCACTGTAATTGTGACCTCAAAAGCACTGGAACATGGTCCTTAGATAATCACATGCAAATAGTGGGACATTTATAAAAGATAACTCCCTCCCGGGGGGTTAAGTGATGTTTTATTATTATTCTTCAGGCCTTGCTCCCTATCCATAATAATAATGCTAATGAGTAATGATCATTTTTGGGTAAAAATGATAATAACTACTTGTTTATTTGTTGCTCAATATAGCATACAAAATATTTGTAATAAAAATGACATTTACAAGGAATAATAGTAAAGTATATAACTTCAAATCGAGGATGTAATTTGGAGAAAGGGACCAAGCTAATGAGAGTATGACAATAATGTTGACTACATTGCTGTTGCCGGCACTTAACGGCTTGAGCTTTTGGGATTAGTGGTTGTAATAGGAATCTGAGTATTCAATCCCTAGAAAGTGCAATAGGGTTCCTTGAAACATTCTCCCCTTGGTGCGATAGGATTGTGCATCCACGTGTATGTGTCACGTGCAGGGCCGTGTGCGTACAAGCCTTCATGTGCGAGGGTGTTGATATACAGACCCTCCTCAGAACCCACAGTGCCAGGAGCCTCGTGCATTGGTTACACCCTTTTTTATTTGGAAAAACAAAAACAAAACTATTTAACACAAAAAAAAAAGACCATATATCATGTTCTACATTCTAGATGATAATTACCTTGATCCCTTAAGAACCATATAGAAGAGCACCAAAATCGTCTGCAGGAAGACGGTGAGTGGCAGTGAGGATTCAATGGCTAAGGTGCATGCTAGGACCTTCCCAACCATTGGATCCTCACTGTTGCTCACCATTCAATGCAGAGGATGTTGCTCCTATAGAAGATAAGAATAGATCACATGGAGTTCACAATTTTCATGAAAGATAATAAAGACTTGGCTTGTTATAGGAGTGGCAATTGGTCGGGCCGGGCCGATCTCGGTAAGACCTAGTCGGTGCCTCGCAGGGCTATAACCTTGGACATATAATAGGTTGGGCTAAACGTGTCGGGCCAAGTCATGCTTCTAAACGGGCCAGGCTAGTAGAGTGCCCGTCGGGCTTACCCCTTGCATGATGTACTACCTGTTTATAAACGGGCCGAGCCACGTTTACTAATCGATGCAGGTCAGTCGGTCTTTAAATAGTCGGGCCCGATCAGTCTAATCAGTGCGGGCTTGGGATCGACACCCCTAGCTTGTTATATATCGGGGCAGATCAACTAGTGTCACCCTGGGGATAAATAGGTAGTTCCTTAGTGTAAGTGCCCTCAAATTTCCTAATATAATCTGTGGGCATATATGGGCCCTCAAAACACAATATTTTTCTACGGTAGTCTGATTGTCATCTAATCAATATCATTAACACACAACTTTCTTGAAGTGGAAAAAATAATAGAATAAGCTGGACCGTTTGAAAGTGTCGATTAAAAAATTGCAAACCAAAACAAAACCTTTAATAACATTTCATTTTTCTAAACCATGGTAACCCCCCCCCCCATACGATTGATATGGGATCATAAAACACACACACATCTTACTACTTTTTTTTACTTGTTAAATGGACCACCAAGGGACAAAGGATATTTATCCAAATTCCAAACTCTAGCTGACACTACAAAGGCATTATGGTCCCACAAATCAAAAGAAATAACACATTGATTATATGTGGAGAAAAAAAATAAAGAACAAACTGGAATTTTTTACCAGTATTTAAATCTACCAATGTGGCCACAAGGGGTACCAATTCTAGACAATAAAGAAAAGACCCAAGACAAATAGGAAACATGGATTGAGAGTGAATAATATCCTATGGGGGAGGAAGGTCTATGTTATACAAGTCAAGGATGTAAACAGGTAGTCGAAAAAATCATATTCGAGTTGCATCCCTATCCATTTAGGGGTATTCATACCCGATAAGAGGATAGCATGATCCGATCATATTTGAACCATTTACATTTGAGCCCGATTAGGGCCTGACCTAAGATTTCTGACATTAAAGGCGGGTTAGGGTTGAAAAACATTGACTTTGGGTTAGGGTTGGGCTAGGCCTGGGTTGAGGCCTAGGCCTAACCTCAACCCATGCCTAAGCCGGCCCAACTCAAACCGGCTCTGATTTTAACCTCGATTTATATAATATAATTTAGGGCTATCATCCTATCCTTTTATTCAAAATAATGAAATTTAGGTCATAGTTTCTTATGGTCAGAAATCAATATCGATGACCACTGATTCCAATCCAAATCAAGCGATTAGGCAATCCGATTTCCAATTTTTGGTGAAAGAACCAATCTATTTGGGAGAAGCAAAACTAATATTTGATTCACATGTAATTTGTTATAGATTGGGGATGTGTTTGAAATTTAAAAATTAATTTAAAGTTAAATTATAAATAAAGTCATTCATATGGTATAAAAAATAAATAATTAAGAAACATGTCCTAATGTGTAAATTACAAGAAGTTCTTCTCCACCTGCGAACCAAATTCTCCACTACCAGACCATGTTCTGCAATGTTGACTTCAAAAAAGCTTCTCCAGCAAACGAAAGGTTAAATGAGCGGAACATACCCGACCATGTTCTGCAATGTAGGACTTTAATTAAATTAAGTAGATGGGGCGGGAAAATTGATCAGTTGCAGGTAGATGGGGCGAGAAGAGGCAGCAAGTGCTGGAGACGAAAGTGAGTAATCGAAGAGGAAAAGTGAGTAACCGACACTCCCTCCACTGTTTTCATGACAGTAGATTTACCTTAATACCCATAAAATACAAACTTTTAATAAGTTTTCATTCAATTCACTAAAAGTGAAATGACAATTTAATCCTTAAAGTGGCAAAAATAATGATTATCTATTGATGGACATAAAAGAGAGGTTACAACATATTGTAACCACCGAAGTGACAAATAGATTAACCCTTCAAAATAGTCAAGTATTCGCTTTCTAGCCATTAATATTGTTGGCAAACTAGGTTTTGACTAGGAAAACTAAGCCGAATTTGGTCAAAAGATTAGAAACCTGGTCAAGAGTCATGGAGATTCGTCCTGTATTAAAAAATGACAAGACTGGGACCAAATCATACCGAGTCATTCAAGACTCGTTTGTTTTGCCTGAGTCACAACGAAATGGCCGATTCTTGTCAAAAGTTTAAGTCGGTAGTTCTAAACAGTTTTAAACTAAAATATATTCTAATGATATTAAATGTTTAATGATCGAAGTCTTCTGTGTGGAATCTAGCGACTATTGAGTGTATACATCTAAGTTTTAATTAAAAAACATGATTTATGACCATGACATCTCCAAGTCGGATCTTATCACTTTCATCCAAGAGATGATGAATGATGAGCTTCATAAGAAAAATAGAAAATTTGAAAAACAAACACTTTTATTCTATCTTGCCTCATTTAATTTATTTATTAATTATTTATTTAGATTGCTTGAAAAAGACTAGTATGGAAATAAGAGGGAAATTTGACGTGACTCACTTGGTTTTCTGTGACTTGCTCCAACTCACTAGGATTTAAAGAAGACGAGTCGAGTCACAAAACCTTGTTTTCCAACAATCCATTATGCCGCCAAAATTGGGATTTTTGAAATATTCTATATTTTATTTTATAGAAAAATAAGCCTGAAAGGCACCGTGGCCCTGTGCCTAGGCACAAGGGGGCAAAATGACTGTTCAACCCCCATGAAATGTGGAAATATTGTCGTTGTCGATGCTTCTACATGTGCTCCCATTGGCCCTGTGCTAGTGCATGAGCCACAACCTTTTAAGGAACCCTCTCCCTTTATTTTATGTCATTATGCCGTCAAAATAAAATTATATGCCAAGGAATAGATACGAACCATTAAGAGTGTCAATTATTCCAATGTTACATGACCTATTAAAGTGTAAATGTGTAATTGTATTCTATCTGCCTAAACCGATTCTGAAGGACGTTTGACATAATCCCCATTGAGGGTATTTAGGGAGCATGAAGTTCAAGTCAAGCCTCTTTTGTTACATACTCATCTATTTTAATCCTAAACTACATTATGACATGATCCTTAATAAGGGTACGTAGACATTTTTATAACAAAAAATATATATATATATATATATATATATAAAGTAAGACTAAGAATGGTTTAAATAGAAAGAGATCAGCCTCCTGCTGGGCAGGGCTGGGTGTATAAAAGTTTCTTAGCACGTAACTTTAAATCTGGGTAAACCATCCAGTGAACTTATTCCCGACATGCAAAAAGGTTCATGAGGTAATAAAGAATTTTATTCAACCAAGGGAATATTCACTCTTATCACAAAACGCAATGGAATAACAAAATAATAGATTATATATCAGATCATGTAATCTTACCCTGAGAGTTCAAGGTGCAAGCACAAAATGAAGAATTACATGCTAGATGATCCAAACCTCTACAATTCAAATCCATACAACATAACTGGATTGAAACATCAATCAAACATAAATGTAGAGCACTCCACGGCAATCATGTTGGGTTATGTAATACAGATTCTAAAAAGAATATATATTTCTAAACTGATAATAAATTAATGGGTGAGAAGTATAAAATAAGATACAAAGACCATTCCGTTCAGCATTATACTAAAAAAATAAATAAATAAATAAATAAGACAATAAACAACATTAAATATTTAATGGAACAGGTTCAGACTGTAAACAGAAAATATTTGAGTTCCAGCTTTTATTCCGCGACTTAACAAGGTTGAAGGCTTTCCAATATTTTGAAGAAGGCAGCTTCAAGGTCTTTGGCGATAGCTAACTGCACCAACACAAGGTTAAATCACTTTCGATTGTCAAATTTATATAGAAAATATTTGGAAGACGATGGAATTGGCAGACCATGTTCACAGTCGAATCTATTCAGTGTAGTTGAAAATGAAAGAAATACATCTCCACAGCTATTACCTTCTTGGTCTTCTCACAGTCTACTTATTCACAAAGAGTCACCACCCAACATATATCGTCAAATAAGTTCTAATATCAAGTATTAGAGCATTCCGACAGCAGCCAGTGTGATAGATACACATGAAAATTTGAACTTTTCAAGCATGTGGTCAAAACAAACAATTATGCTAAACTTCCTCTTCACCAATGAGATAATACAAAACAAAGCAAACTGGAAAAATATATAAAATCCAGTTTCCAAAAGTTCAGATAAACTAAAAAGCATTTAAGTACAATGCATTGGCCACTCCACCATATATAATGGATCAGATTGACTCTCTTAGATACTAACAGAGGTTAGATGATCTGACCAATCTAAATTCCTTTGAACTATGCTTGTACCTAAAACTTCATAGATCCTTTCCTTTTTCTTCTTCCTCTTTTTTTATGGTGAGGTGATATCTATCAAGTGAATAGCTTCTCAGCTACCTGAGAAATCTCAATTTTGTCAACTATTTGAGAGATTCCTCAAATTGAGACCCAACTTCAAATTAATTTAATCTCCAATATCCAAAAAGTATTTTGTGGCCCACAATTAGGATTTGCAAGATAAATTTCTAATCAGTTTCTCTAAATGGTATTCCAATGCAAAGATTCTGAAGCAAAATAAACATCTAAGTAGAAGTGGAACTAAATAATACTGCCATAAGGATTGTTGACTGTAATTATTTCCAAAGGATATTTTTATGTGATTTATGCAAAAATTCAAAGGCAGGTAAAGCAACAAACATGAGAAAATAAGGTAGAGGGTACAAATCTTAACCACACGGTTTTTTTTTCAAAAATTCTGTAAATAAAACCAATTTTGTGCTACACCTTCACATTAGAAAAGAGGAAAAAAAAAAAAAAAAAACAATATCATTTTCTTGAGCATCAATGTTATACAACATAACTTCAAATCCTTTTTCTTTTGAACTTGAAAATCGTTAATTGATGTTTGAAGCATTCGGTGTATTATCTAAAGGGTGTCCTCACTCAAAATACCCTTAAAATGCTTATTTCCTTCACATGATTGGGATGTGGAGCTACTACTTATCACTAAGGACTTTCTCTTTGTTCAAGGATCTAAACAGGATATGTTCTTGAGCCTTCATGCCTCAACTCCTTTTTTTTAAATTACCAACAAAATAGAGGTTTGAAGAGCTGCCGTGTGTGAGAGAAATAGTCGGATCAGGAACAGAGAGAATAGGAGCCCATGAGAGAGAGAGAGAGAGAGAGAGAGAGAGAGAGATGGATGGGGAAGGACTGGTATACAAAGGGAGCCATGAGACCTTGTTTTTGCCATAGAGATAGGAGAAGAAAGAAGATAGCGAGAGAACAGGCCTTAATGATCAGACATGAAGAGGTGATGAGAGAGAGGCCAGGCCTCCTTGCATTGAAGTGCTGGTGATGAGAGCGCTGAGTGGGGATGCAGAACTGTGAGAGAAGATAGACTACATGAAGTGCGGGAAGGAAAGAGGGCATATCAAATGAGGGAGGGAAATGTGAGGGTAATGAAAGGATATAATGTTGTGAACAAGTGTTTAGCGCCCTTGGTAGAGTGTGGAGAGTTCAAGCCCATCCTACGAGGCTACGAGGAGGTCTTAGGTTCAAGTCTCCTGATTCACACCTTCCCTCCCCCCTCATAGAATAGGATAAGTTAGGACCTATAAGAAAAAAAAAGGATATAATGTTTGGGAGGGATATTTCACGTGTGATGGGGAGAGGAGAGAAAGTAGTAATTTTATTATGGAAAGATGGTATTCTTGTCTACTAAGAAAGTATAGAGAGAGAGAGAGAGAGCAAGAGAGAGAGAATAAGGCTTTTTAATAGGAAGAAACTAAGGCAGCTTGGCCCCAGCCACAGATTCTCAGGCATACTTTAATTCATGGATGAATATTAACAAAAAATAAAAAAAACGCAAAACAAAAAGAAGGAATAGCAGCAAAAAATACACGGTATTAGAACCGGACAAGGAGGAAGCTCTTGTCTATTCTATTTAGATAAAACCTAACTTGACCATAGAGCTGCATAACTATCAAAGCCAAATGAGCAAAATGCACACTAGTAGCTTGTGCAGTTACTACCATTCCTATTACTTAACATATTTTCTGGTGTCAATGGAAGGATCAATAACAGATGATTCAGAAATTTGTTCAACACCAGTTCATTCTAGACATGCCAAGCCTTCTTTGCACAATCTGTAACAAAAAGAACCTTTCAAACCAAGGAGGAGAATTTATTTTTCTTTTTATCTGTTCTATTGTTGTTTTGTTCAATTCTGAATTCAAATCTCTGAAGACTCAACCAAACTTCTGAACTTGCTACCTCAGGTATAACAATGTAAGTCTTATTTCTTCTTCCATTGCTTTTATATATATATATATATATATATAGGGGGGTGGGGGAGGGGAGGTTTATGGATGATTTCTTCTTCTATTGCTTTCCTCTCTTTTCTCTCCCTTTGAGTGAAGAAGAACATCTTAGTCAAAATCTCAATCCTATCACTCTACACTGTAATTAAATGCTGGTCCAGCCACACCATGTTAAACATGTTTTGTGGGTACACACCATCACAAGTTAAGGGTAGAAACCTAATTGGAAATTCACGATCAAACAACTTCTTCACTTTTAGGAATCATACGTAGTCAATAATGCAGTTTGAACTTATTCTCATATAACTAAGCATGTAATCATATTTTTCTTCAATGAGATTTGGCAAATGAAATAAAATTCTGCACAAATTTTTTTCCCACCAACATGGTACACCCAAAGGAACTAATTGAAGGATATTGACCTTCCCAGTGAGCATCTTGAACAACAGGACTCCCATACTCCACCAATCTGCAGCCTTATCATGGCCTTTCCGAAGAACAATTTCAGGTGCCATGCATTCTACTGATCCACACATGGAGTTTGATCTTGTACTCTTATTAAATTACTTTGCCAGACTAAAATCGGTCGACATTGCCTAAAATCAAGAAGCCAAAAATGTGAACATGTGCATATATGTGTGTGTGTGTGAGAGAGAGAGAGAGAGAGAGAGAGAGAGAGAGAGAGTGAGTGAGATTCATAAACAGCCATTAGCACCTGGAAGTACTTTTCTGGTTTTAAATCCCTATGCATAGTGCCATTCGTAAGGAAGTGAAACGGAAAAAACAACCTCAGCTGTATATATGCGTGCTACATCCTCCCTGAAACAGAATATGAGTATCAAATTGCTACATATGTAGACCGTTTTCATTATCCACAAAAGAGAAGTGAAAGGTAGCTGAAAAGTCCATGATAATAGAGCTGAAAAAATAGGTGGCTGACCAATAGAAAATATAGAACAATGTACAGCCTATACTTCGTAAACAATTTAAATTAACATATCTCATTCAAAGGAACCTTTTCAGACAAGGGAAATCAAAGAAGTATAAGAGGGGGGAAGCGAGATTTGGCAGTTATCTTATTCCCGGAATGAAACTTATATGGGTAAAGGGAGAAAGAACAAAGCATAGATACCCAATTCATCTCAACTAAGAACAACAAACTCAGCCTTATCCCAACTTAATGGGGTCAAGTGGTCAACTACATGTATCCGTGCAAAAAAAGAAAACAAAAAACAAAAAGAAAAAAATGAAAGAAAAGGAAGTAAAATAAATAAAGTAAAAGGGGAGAAGCCCGGCATTAGCAAGTCAAGAAAATCTCAGCTAAATGGGGTCACAACTGCATGGATCCTTGCCCTCTAGTTGGCTCTATCTGAGGTCATACTTGGGACAATACCTACACCATGCATGTCATTCCTCACAAATTCTCCTATGGTCATTTTAGGCCTGCCTCTAGGTCTCTTCAATCGGAATCAGATCCCCCCACTCCTCCTTACTAGAGCATCCCTAGGTCTTCGTTGAACATGACCATACCACCTCAAACGACATTCTTGGAGCTTGTCATTGATCGGGGCAACTCACAAATCATCTCTAATACATTCTTTCCTTATTTTATCCTTCCTAGTTTTGCCACACATCCATCTTAACATCCACATCTTTGCTACATATGGATTATCTATATGACACTTCTTAATTGTCTAACATTCCGCCCCATCCATCATAGCCGATCGTAAAATAGATCTATAGAATTTTCCTTTAAGCTTTAAAAGTTATGTCGGTCACATAACACTCTGGTTGCACCTCTCCACTTCATCCATCCCATTTTAATTCTCTATGAAATATCATCCTCTACGTCACCTTCTTTATTTATAGTTGACCTTAGATATCTAAAATCGTCACTTTGCATTAACTCTCTTTTCTTAATTCTCACCATATCATTTTCCATCATAGGTGACTAAAGTCACACAACATATACTTTGTCTTTGATCTACTAATCTTAAAACCTCAAGTTTCTAGGGTTGATCTCCATAGCTCCAACTTAGCGTTAATCTCAGTTTTTGTCTCACCCATCAAAACATATATTGGCAAAGAGCATAAACCATGGGATCCTCATCTTGAATGCTCTTGTTTAACTCATCCATGATAAACACAAACAAAAAAGGGCTTAAAGTTGATCCCTGATGTAACCCAATTGTAATTGGGAATTCCTTGCCTTGAGCTCCCACAAATCTCATACTAGTCACCACGCCCTCATACATATCTTTAAGAGGAAATTACACTCCCCTCCCCTGTACTTTACCTAAATATTAATCACCTCCCCTCTACTTTGAAACCTATCGTAACCCTCCCTTGAAGTTCCTAGATGCTTACTTCCGTCCCATTATCACGAGTTATCACTATTAAGTGATAACATCAGCCTAACACTAACATTAAAATACCCACATTGTCCTTATTTTTTAGGAGATTCCTAAAACACCCTCCCCTCATGTTTTTGGGTTTGTGAAGCAAGTGACAAACCATAGTTGCCAAGGCGTCCATGCGGTTTGCCTGGGGCCTAAGCAATAGCCGCCTTGTTGCACTGCATGTCACCTTGTTTTCAAGTAAATGTTTTTAATATTTGTTATTTCATTTACTTAAGATATTATTCATAAATAAGCAAATACCCCATATTTAAATCCAATAAAAATAGTTTAAAAATCAAATTCCAAAAGGATAAAAAATCAACCTCCCAGTCTAAGAACAAAAACTAGAATTTGGTTACAGGGACGATTTTCAACTTTTAAATACTAGGGTTTTTCTCAATTATGAAAATTTTATAAATTCTATCATGTTAAAAAATTACTAAAAACCAAAAGTCAGGTAAAATAATATTTTGTTTTGATATTCATAAAATTATTTTCATTCAGGCGATTTTAACAGTATTCGTGCACTTAAAAATAAGTTTGACTGAAGCATAACTTTGTCAGTGCAACTCAGATTTAAGTAATCTTAGACTTGTTAGAAAGTTGGTTTTATGTTATAACTAATACAAAAAGTCTAATGTAAAAATAAAATCATTTGACCAATCAAACTTATTATAGAATAAGAGCATTTCTCTAAATGTTGATTTTTTATAACTTAATATGACTTAATGTTAATTTTTTATGATTTGATGTGGTTAAATGTTGATTTTTAATGACTTGATGTGGCTTAATCTTGATTTTTTATGATACAAGGTATATATAACTTACTAAATAATGTTAGAAAATAAAAAAATAAAAAATAACACTTGTTCGCCTTAAGGCAGACGCCTTCTCGCCTAAGCGCTTAGACAACCCTCCACCGCCTTGGTTCGCCTTGGCGCCATGACAACTATGTGACAAACCCTTCTTCAATCAAACGATGTCTTGCTTTTGAGCCTCAAATGGAATCAAAGGAGAGAAAAAGAAAGATCCGTACGAACTCTCCTGAACAAGGGTTTCAGATCAGATAGAAACTTCGAGCTGAACGTCAAGCTGAAGTTCGATTTAAACGAGAGAATTTTCTTCAATCTGAACGACGGTTTCTGAATCATTTTCTTCAACCAATAAAACCACTGAACAAAGATTGGGAAGACTTTTTGCTTGCTTCTGCAACTCAAGATATAATCTATTACCAGGTACTCTCTTTCTGTTTGTTTTCAAGTTGAAGATTGGATGGTGATGGTGATGAGCACATTTATGTGTGAAATCTAGTGTAGTAAAACATGCATTTTACATATTTAGAATGGAGCTTCCTTGGGCTTTACTCTCTTTTTGCAGGTTTTATATTTTCAAAGCCTTAAGGACTATCGGGCGCTATACCTCCAATTTTACACGTAAAGGGGTCCTATTTATTTACATGGTTGCAAAGATGATGAAATTCTGAGCAAGATGGACGTGTTCAATTGCAAGTACACATTCGTTGGGTCAACCGTACAAGTGATTATTCTTTTTGGGCCAGAAAAAGAATAATGAATCAGAACTGAACCGAGAAGCAGAACTAGCCCATCTGCAGTTGCCCCAAGGGTATAATGAATATTTCAAATGCCAACAAGGATCGATGGACCACATCCTCAAGTGATTGAAGATTCGTTTTTGGTAACAACTACCTAGCGTAGTTGGTGAGTTGCGGTGTGCAAAATCCCTTGCTTATTAAGAGGTCTCAAGTTCGAACCTCTTAGCTGCCATTTTGTTGAGGTTTTTTTTTAAAGATTTTCTCTCTCCTACTCATCACTTGAAGGAGGTCGACCAAGATGGTTGTATGCAAGTTTGAAGAAGAGAGAGAAAATAAAGAGAAAAAATAGGAAAGAAGAAAAAAAAAAAAAAGACAAGGGCATGGATGGAATTTTCCATTAAAATAGAATATTGTCCAAATCCAAGCAAGAAAAATCGGCCAAAGGGGGTTTCTTGCGCAAGAAGAGAGAAAAATAGAAAAAGGGAGAAAAAAAAGGCAAGAAAAATCGTGGGAGATCTCTGTCCACACGTTTTCTCTCTTCTCTCTCCTCCACTTAATCAACAAGATAAAAAAAATCAATTTTTTTTTAGAAGCTAAAATCGTTAGCTTCCCTCCCCCATTCTATATATAATAGAATTAACACAAGGGGAGGAGCCACTTCATTCTTCTTCTAGGGTTTATTCTTAGTTGATCTATCTCTTTCTCTAGTTCTAGTTCTAGTTCTAGGTTTATGCTTTAAACACTTTTGTAAGTTCTCTTTATTCAATTAATGCAAGCACTTTTGTTTTTGATTCAGTCTTTTATTTTTATTGTTTAAACAAATGAAATTGTAATTTTCAAGTTCTAGTTCTAGGCTTAGTTCTAGGTGACAAGAAGCTATGAAGCATGTCTTTCAAGTTCAATTTTTTTCTTCAGATTTGTTTTCTCTAGTACTAGAAATTTCAGATTTGGTTTATTCTAGATCTGGTTTTTAGTACTGGTAGTAGCTCAAATCGATCAAGTTTTCAGTTCAAGGGTTGAAGTTCAAGTAAGTAGGCTCCTTCAGTAGTCTTCTCACCCCCCTCTTATTCCCTCTTCTAACTACCCTTTCTTTCTTAATTTAAGATTTTAATTTCAGTCGTTACATTATTGCTATCCCTTTCCCCCAAGGTTCATGGCTAGTGCATGTGTTGGCTTTGCCCAACCTAGCCATAGAACTATCATTTTGTTGTTTTTATTTTAATTGTCTCATTTCCCTAAAGCCAAGTGGAGTAACCCTTATAAGAATGACTCTCTAGTCAAATAGGGAAGCTCATATTATGATGCATCCCTCGGGCTAAGTAGAGAAACCTACTTGTGAGTCTCTCTCTAGCTTTATCCCATTTCTTTTACTTTATTTTTATTTCAGCATTTTTTTCCTTCATTGCTTTTTAATTGCGTGGGTTGTTTATTTTCACTTATTTATTTATTTAATTTTAATTGCGTGGCTTGCGTGTTTAAATTCTTAGATGACGAATGGTTAGGACGTTATTTTAGATACATATATTTAGGATAGTAATTAGAATTAGATCACAACCATTAATCGGTTCACTTTCAAATTATTAAAAGAAGCAAAAAAATAAAGTGGCTGCTCTCCCTGTGTTCAACCCGTAGCTACACTGATCCGTATGCTTGCGGTTACATTTTAAAATCTCAAACAGATGGTCAGGTCAATTACTAAGAATTCGTGAGGCTGATGATGGCAGTTTAAGGAAAATCCTTAGAAAATTTCAGTTTCCGAGGAAGAAAAGAAATTATGGATAACTATATTGAAATTCATTCACTCTACTTCCCCTTTGTTCTTATTTCCTAGGAAGAAAAAAAAAAAATTCAATGCCTGTACTATTGTTGTAGCCTATAAGTGATCAAACTATCAAAATCACAGTACCCATTTCGTTCTTTCTTCGTCTTAAGCCTTTTTCTATTCTTTTCTTCCATTAAATGTGAAAGTAAAGCTCGCCAAACAGATACTAAAAGGACAGGAAACTTATCTACTACCGGAACTTAGCTGTCTAATATATTCTTTCATCTTCAGTTTCAAGGGGGTTGTTTTCTTTTGTTTTCCTGAGATCAATGTATCTGGCCTCTGATACAGCATGGTATAGTTCAGGTTTAGTCTAAATTTTATGGACAGTGTCAGTGGATCTTTGATCCAACTGTGAGTCATGTCTGGGAGACAAGCTTGGATTTGATTTGTTTTTTCCTTTCCTTAAGTCTCATACATCAAAGGTTCCAAACTAATTTTATAGTTGTACAAAACTATGAATCTTGAGACTTCGTAGATAGAAAAGTTCGTAGGGAAAGTGAAGGGAATTATAATTTGTGAGAGGAATCACTAATTCTTCTCCACTGTAATTCATGGAAGCTATGTAGTGGAAAGTGGAAGATAGAAATTGTTTCATCAACTTCCAAGAAATATGTCATTGGAAATCCAGTCACTTGGATTATTAGTTTGAATGTTTGATGATGAAATGGCCTTTCTTTTTCTCAAGATGAGTTAAACATTTCTTCAACTTGAAAACAAGCAGCTTCCACCATTTCATCAAATGAGAGAAGAGAGAATGACCTGATTCCGACTATGGAAATGTCTCTCACTCAGGTCTCCGCTGCCTCAGTCGCCGCTGCATCACTCAGGTCGTCGTGGTTCTCTCTTTCTCTACCCGAAATTTGATTAAAGAGGCTAGGTTTGGGGTTTTAGAGATGATGAGGGTATTCTTATCTTTTAATATATTAGATTTGGGGTTTCTGATATGATAAGGGTAAGTTTTTATTTTAATTCACCATCTAACACTGTTAGTGAATAATGGGACAGAAGTAAGCATCTTGGAACTTCAAGGGAGGGTGCTGATAGGTTTCAAAGTAGAGGGGAGGTGACTGATATTTAGGTAAAGTACAGGGGAGAGGAGTGTAATTTACTCTATCTTTAATTATATCCATATATTTACTCGATACCCCTTTCCTCACAAGAACTTGCCAGATTAAATCTCTAGGGACTCTATCATAGGCTTTTTCTAGTACAAGCAGGGCAGTAGCACCAGAAAGTCCGGTGAGAAAAAGTCCTCCAAAAATCACAGCAAACAACCCACGAGAGACCAGGTTCTTGGAAAATCTCCCAAAAAGTAGGGGCTTGGCAAGAAAGAAGGAAATCTGATCTTTCACACCAAAAAAATATGATCAGTCCACAAAAAAGTACTCACAATGATGTTTGTGACCCACCATAGAAGGAGAAAAACCAGCATCACGAAAAAAAAAAAAAAAAAGGAACCCATAAATAATCAAACCCCTATGTACATGGAAAGAAATTTCCTATGTAAGGACCAAAACAGCAAATTCTAATCACACCCAAAAAAAAAGAACGAAGAAGCAATCCCAGGTACTGAAAAGTGAAATCAATGTTTTGATACCATGTGACAGCACTAGAATTTGATATTCAGTAGCTGGACATTAAGAGATAAGAGATGAAGAGAGTGAAGAGAAATGCCCAAAGTTTAAGAGAAGATCAGAATTCTCCAAATCGGGTGTGGAGGAGGGGGGGACTACTTATATTAGTAAGAAAGATAAATTACAATAAAGGTCAGGGTTGTCTCTAAAGCTTATAACTTAAGTGTACTTTACACTTGAGGACAGAAATATAAAAGAACATTACAAATATAACCCTATGAAACTGACTCAACTTAACATGAACATCACTAAACTCAGGTATCTCTTCTCTGGAAACAAAAACTTTGAAATATTGGAAAAGCGTTAGGCTCCATGAGAATATATAAAAAGGCCAATTCCTAGAAATAAATATACATTTTTCAAGTATTAGAACATGTACCTTGCGGCTTCCACTTAGTTTCTTCCTCACTCTTTGTCCAACTGTCAGCTACAGAAGGGAAAATAGAAATTTGGCTCAAGCATATGATTCTTGTAAAGCACGCAAATCCATAAACTGAAGCAACAAATAACATGTTCCCTTGTTTGAGACTGTAACTCATCAATTGAGTCTACGTACCTCAAATTCTGTTCTAGCCGGCGAGTTTCATATGAAGAAACATCTTCATTTGATCCATTACTAGTAGACGCTGAACTTGTCTGTTTCTGCAGGCTACTTCGTGGTCTACCATTAGATCTCAACAACTTCCAAGAAAAAATTGTGGCAATAGCAAATCCTGCAAGAGCTCCAAGTGATCCAGCACTCTACAATTTAAGATTTTGTCAGTGTGCCCATGCAACTCATCGAATGGCTAGTTTTAATAATCTGCACAGTAGTTTCTCCGTCTTCATTACTTTCTTTTTTTTCCCCTACCCACTTCAGGACTAAAATACAGAGAAGGTTTTAGAGCATGTTTACAAGAGCTTCTCCAACTTCCGCTATTCAGATTCTGAGAATCCAATTTCTCCCTATTATGCAAGTTAAAAGGTCCTGTTCAATGAGATATTGGCATTTGGAATCATTAGCGCCAGAATCTGGAGAAGCTGGAGACCTCCTCCGCAGCATCTGGCTCCTGGTTCTCACACATAATCTGCGCCAGAAGCTCCCCCAAGTATGCTGTTAGATGGCCAAATGGAAATAAATCCACATATAGTTACTAGGGTTTGCATAATGAATTGATATATCTGTTTGATTTTTCAGCACATGATGTTTTGCAGAATGCAATCACAAGACAATTAAGGACTAAACATAACCAAATTGAACAAACTTAGATTTGAAGTTTTAACTGACACAGAGAACAGGGAATAAAAAATGTTCTTGATAATTTAAGTAATAGAGAAAGCACTCACTGTTTCACAAAACAGTCCAGTGAATCCCATTACGCATTTCTTAAGAAGTTTTGATGAAAAAATTGTTGCAAAAAACAGGTTTAAAAAAGAAAAGGGCTAAAATGCCTCTAAAAAAAAGGAGGGAAAAAATGTCAAATCAAATAATGTAAGATCTAGACTACATACAAATGGAGACTCATTCGCTTTAAGTGTGATCAAATTAATATGTCACCATATTAATGTAGAAATCCAGAGATGCAATATGATAACAGATACTAATTTGGTTTAGAAGTGCTCCAAGAGAATATCTAATTACAATATGAAATATGATAAAAAATCTCAACAAAAAAATAAACTCAGAAATCAAAATAAGGGTCTATGGTTCTGAAAAAGATATGCAATAACTTAAAACTAATAATCAGACTGACCTGAAACTTGAACAGATCGTTCAGGGGTTCATCATTTGCTGAGTGCTATTTCACTTAAAAGTATTCTGGCCAGATTTCAGGGTCTTAATTTAAAAACCTACATAATGCAGGAGTAGATTACAAGAAACTATCATAGCAATTTATAACCCCAAACAAGACAAATAGAACGAGGAAACAAGAAAATAAGACCATCAAATAAACCCCCAAGGATACAATACCCATACAGGAACAAAACCAGCCCAAAACCCAACCCGATAGGAGAGAGAAAGACCTGTTATCATAGTTTTTAAGGCGGTAAGGCGACGGAGGCTTTTGAGGGTCTTTCAGAGCGCCTTAGCGTTAAGGCGGGCATAAAGCGTCGCCTTATCAACTAAAGCGTTCATGTGTAATTTTTTTTATAAATCCAATCTATTTTGCTCAAATCCTAGTTGAATCCTATTACTCATATGTTAAATAAATATTAAAAGTTATATTTATACCAATGTAAGATATTCATCAAGAAAACAAATCAATAAAGTGAATGAACTAAATTCATCTTCATCAATCATCAATCATCAATCATCAATATTTAATCATCAATCACCAATCATCATAACATATTAACATATAATATAAATACATAATTATGAAACAAAATTATAAATATAAAGAAAAGAAGACATAAAAAATAAAAGTATTTATTAAACTTACCTCTATGATGCCAAAATAAGTGCTTAAGCCCTAAGGTCATCCACTATATTTCTACTCCTGTCAAAGAAGAATGAAGCTCACCGCTGCCGGAGCAAAATGGTCGCCTGAATCAGTGGTTCTTCCTAGTTCCTTGATTCCTTCTCAAATCCCTTTCTTAAAACCCTTGACAAAATCCAAACCCTGCTTGTGAATCGTGTTTTTGTTTTGTTTGTTTTGGTTATTTTTGGTGGAGTAAAGTTGATTCCATACATCTCAAGTGTTAACAAAACCATACACCTACCAATAAAAAATCCATATTTGGAATCTTCATCAAGTAATTTTAAAATGTGTTTAAGAAAAAAAAAAAACCCCCATAAGGCGCCACTTCACATAAGGCAGAGCACTGCCTTACCATCTCTAGACCGCATCAGCGCCAAGGCGCTAGTAAGGCGACGCCTTAGCAGCGCCTTAAAAACTATGGTCCTAATTGTTTCAGCACCTTGTAGGAAAAATTGTTGTTTATAAAACAACACTCATAATAATCTGTTCGTTGTATATGTATATTCCCATGTGCAGTGTGCTTAGGCAAATCATCTACCATGTTAGCTGACTTTGACACTCGTAAAAATTTGTGATTAGATTAAGAAAGCCTCATAAGTAATCCCCATAGATAGTAATTCTTGAATCTATTTGGTGAATATACTGCAAATACTCACATGAAAGTACATCAACATTTTCTATTTTTTCCTTGTAGGCTCCCATTGGATTCAACTGAAAATATTTTTAAAAGCAAAAGTAGTATAGGCTTCAAAATCATAAATTATTTTCTCAAATGCACTGTAAAAATTTGGAAGAGGACTTATATATATATATATATATATAACAATTTACATTTACTTTCATTATACTTAGAGATCATGACATGCATCTAGATCATTAA